>NC_087205.1:48449546-48509546 GCF_015104395.2 Macrobrachium nipponense | reverse complement strand
AATCACTGATTAAACAAGTTGTATCATGCCACCCTCCAAGACTCCACCTGAAGCTATGAATCATGCTAAAGCCCGACCCACTTTCGAAATGTTATCTCAACCCCGTGATTAAACAAGTTGTATCATGTAAAGTGTTAATCACACGATTAAACAAGCTGTATCATTTTCCCAACGTGTTGATAAGGTACCCATGCACCCGCCATTTTCTTTTTCGCATGTCCCACCATCTTCCCACCACTACCACTACTGCCTCTTTTCACTGCATTATGCCATGCTTCTATTTGTTTTTTAATAGCTGCATTCCTTAACATCCAATCTTTAACCCCTACCATCTCAATTAAGCAGTGATAATTGGAATATTATCAATGCAGGATTTTTACTCCCTTGAAATTCTCGAGCGATATCTAAAATATTATAAATCCCCGTCTTCATTCCATTCAATCGAGCTAGAATTTTGTAAGTGTTTAACAAAAGCTGTACATACTACTTTTGAGGTCTTTAAACAATATTGGAATAATACCTGTTAAATCGGGATTGCTTCTTTTGCAGCTAATATCCCCTTTAACTATTTTCAACGTAATTGGAGCATTTACCCCCTCCTCCCCAGCTACGTCAGCCACCACGCCCACACCCTTTATAGGAGGATGAGGAGGTCCCGTGAGTGATTTAGCCACCGTGGGAAATTTTGCATTCATTTTAACATTAAGAGGTATGTGCATGTCACTAATGGTTGTATCCAACTTATCATTACCCTCAAGGTTAGTATATTATTATCAATATTATCACAAACCTCCTCTCTATTCATTAACCTCTCGTATGTAACGGCGGGGATAACGTAAAACTCCTTCATTTTTCATCAATTAAAAAGACTCCCTATCATCGTCATACAGTGTGTTATCTATCCTTGGAGTATCTATGCCCTCCACTTTAAACATTCGTTATAAGTTATGACTCTTCTTACTACCCGACTTCCAATCTGAACATTTAATCTTTTTGAAATATTATAAATAGTATCTCGTTACCCCCCGAACACTCCTGTGTAAATGGTGTACTGATAAAACCTCTTTCATTCTCGATAGCATATTCCTTATTATTCCATGGAGACTGGCACTGTGTATGAAAAAACGGAACGCAAAGTCTGCACTTATATGAAATATCCAGTTGTATCTGTCTTTAACTTCGTAAATGGTATATTCAGAATGATTACGCATAAATCTGAAAAATCCTAGCGAATAATATTCAGGCTTGATAGCGTAACTGTCAAAGAAGATACAAAAAATTTCTGGGTTGCCCTTCTACTTAAAACATACCCAGAGGTCTATATTATTAATACCCGAAGATGACTCTAAATTGTTAAATATAAAGAATAAAGGTTTATTTCAACTAATATAAATCCGCCTACATCATCTAAGGCGAATATTCCTAAATATGTAATTAACAGCCTAATGTGTCATTTAAAGATATTTCTAATTCTCTACCCAGTGACCCATATTATTAATACCCGAAGATGACTAGAGTGTTGGATGTAAAGACTAAAGGTTCATTTCTACTTAACGGTAATATAAACCCTCCTACATCATCTGAGGTGAATATTCCTAAATATCTAATTAACGGCCCTAACGTGTCTTTTAAAGATATTTCTAATTCTCGATTATCCATCCATTTCATCCTCTAACGTCGCACTGAGTTACATATATATTTACTTAACTCGCAATGTTCGAAATATATCCCGTTCCTGGCATTCTCTCCTGAAAAATTCTTCATATCAACCAATGTGACTGTCAACTTCTTGGGAATACACGGTCCAAACGCCTTATTGATTAATATAGATGATTCATTCGTTCCGATAATATACGTTTTATGCTGATAAAGCCTCATTCAAAGCAGACATGGCGTTATAGTGCGGGGTAACCCTATTAATCCATAATTTTGCCGTCTCCATGTCCAAATGGTTCAACTCTTCATTTATATCTATACCCAAAATCCAGCTGTTATTAGCCATTTCTAACCTAATCCTCAAACCCACCGAATCTAGTAAATACATGTCAATGCTCGCTAGATCAAGGAGCAAGGGGAAGTAGGTATGCATTCCATCCGATTTAAGAGTCACCATGACATTCGTTTCCCACCTGGCAGCGTCCTGGAAGGTATTCACCAAATGCCCCATTATAATGTGTCATTGCACCGGGTTTAATTTTTTTTAATAGTTTAATATGCGATTGATAGTGAAATATCGGACAAGATTCCACCAGCTTCTCATTCAAAAATATGGATACGGATCTGAAAAGTGTTATGTACTTATTCCGCTGACAAATGCTTCTTTACATTTATCAGTATTCAAACGTGATATACTATACGCCCGAAAAAAAGCTTCTGATTTGGGAATCTTCTTTAACGTCCATTGCATAGTATTCCCATCCTTTTTCTTTAGAGGAATAACCTGTAAATACCTCAAAAACTGATCGATGACTATTAAAAGATATTGATTACCTTCGTTATAAGGAGCGAGTTTAGACATGTCAGTCAGATCACTGCTAACGACGGATGACACAAGGTTTGGGAGATATGACCTTCCAGGGAATTTCTTCAGAGTAACTTTATGTCAAGTATAAATGGGTTGACTGTAGGACATTTTTGACGTCATCTGTAGTTATATTCTTCTCAACCTTCCTCACATCTCTGAATAATGTATTTATACCGCTAAAACTGCTGGGGTATTCAACATTTTCGTATATCTTCTTCAATACCCACAGCTGCTTCTTAGTCACTACTCTTGAGAAATAACTTGATATTCGGTTTCACCCATCGTCATATTAGTCCTGAGCTGTAAGCTATCAGGTTTGCTAGCTGCAAGGGCAACCAGTAGATAACCGTACTATTGGATACAAGATAATGCCTTCTTATATATCTCAAAGAATTCGCCACCCTTCGGACGAACCAAAGTTTCAATTTGAATTATGTGTCTATTCTTCACTAGAATGTAATGGGAGCAGTTGAGACAGATACTTCTACTGAATGTACCTGAATGGAATACATTCTGCGTTATGAACACAACAAAGATTGAGGAATGCCATCCAGCAGTAAACGCCTCTATGACATGTTTATTATCACTCGCTTCTAGAAAGCAGTCATCGAGAATGTATAACAGTCCCATGTCAGTCGTCCCTCGATCTATATATTCAAAGGGTTTAATAACTCTTTACTAATCCTGATCTTGTTCCCTACAGACGAGTACTTCTGTAATGGATGTTCATTCACCCTGCAGTAGATTACTATATAGAATTTCTCTTCATACTCTTCAACTATTTTCTGGCAAATCACACTCTTTCCCAAGTTGCTGCTGTACTACCCTGGTATGATAATTCGGGACGGATATGCGAATAGATCTATCGCTTCTGTGGAGAAATGAGTTGCTTGCATCTCAAGGTTCCGATAATGACACTATTCATACGAAGAGAAAGAATGTGTAAAATAAGGATAGCAAATATTTTATTTACTTAGAATAGACATTACAAATGAAAACATTTTTATATACACTAAATAGTCATATCATAATAAATTTCTTATTTACATAGAATACACAGGTGTGGAGAGAAAGGGTGTTTAAAGTAGTTAGCAAATATTGTATTTCAAAGAAGGTTCTTGAATCTGAAACTTTTTCGGGGGTATGACGTTTGAATACGGATGAAGGTAGGGAATTCTATAACAAGCAGGCGAGGGAATACCTAAACGACAGAAATATAAAATTATATAGTGTACATCCGAGAGAAATTAAAGCGGCGATAGCTGAAAGAGTTATCAGGACACTTAAAAGTAAAATATATAGTTACTTAACTCACAACAATACAAATAAATACGTTAATATGCTGCTTGACATTGCTACTAGCTATAATAATATGCCACACAGAGGATTAGGAGGTGTGCAGACCTCGAATTACATCCACGCATTAGTAGACAGAGGGAATAAGCTGTCAATTTTTTCAGGATATATACAATAAAAACACGGATCACCGCGGAAAGAACTAGTCAGTTCCCTTTTTGAAGGTTGATAATATAATCCATATAGTAGTTGAGGACAGGGCTGTATTCTTCAGAAAGGGATATACCGTACAGAATACTTACGAATGATTTAAAAATAGGAAAAGTTGATTCTGTTAACCCTACAGTATATTATTTAGAGGACTTGCAAGGGGGAGACTTAAAGGACTGATTTAAAAAGAAGGGGTAATCCCCGCAGACCTACTGGAGCTCTACAACATCAATATTTTAAAAAAGAGGAAGGGAGGTAATAGGACGCAGTACTACATCAAGTGGAGAGAGTACCCAAAACGATTAAATTCCTGGTTGGATGAATCTCACCTTGTTCGGGTATGAGCCATCCTAGCAAAAAAAGCGTTAATATTTCAGTCTACTCCCGAGAATAACTTATGAAAGGTTGATGACAGAAAGAAGGGCAGAAGGAGGAAGATCGGAAGTGATTGGTAATATAATAATATCAGTAATAGTAAAGACGGTGGTAATGGTAATAGAAATAAAGGCGATATGAGTGTAAGGAATGAAACTTGCAAATCGATTCCTTCAGCATTTAAACACGGTGTGGTTGAAGATGTCGTTCGAAGTTATCCATACGACGAGATTGCAGGCTTTTGATATTCTCGAGCTGGTGCAACATACGCCTGTCTTCGGGATTGCGGTGTGGAAGCATCTGCCATTGTGAAAAGGCCCGAAAATATTACCTCTTGGGAATGTGACGATGAAGTAGATCTCCCCACTGTAGCTAATTTATTAACCCAATATGGCATCGGTACCCTGTTGAAGATAACGAATATGCGCAAAAGAGTGTAGCATATTCCAAAGATGAGGACCATGGTGACCGTTTGAGCAGGGATACCAATCAGTTGAGGTTCAACCACTTCTTTTGTTCGATGAAGAAACTGAAGGAAGAATTATTTAAATCATCGTATGACTATGTCAAATATGTTATCTTCCCTGTCGGTATTGGACAAAGTGGACGAGTTAGCATGACATGGTTGAATCAATATTTACCTGTGTTATCTACATTCAGTGATGAAATGAAAAAAATCTATAAAATCACTTGTGTGGTCATCATGAAAAAGAATTTATCCCTGCTAGAGGAAAGAGGTGTGGAAGATTTATATATGAAGAACTTGTTATCGAGATTTGAAAGCTTAGATGTATTAGATGAATTATCTTTCACACATGATTGGGAAACTGGGGAGGATGTGTGTGGTATATACTACCAATGTGTCTCGATGATGTATTATTTTTTTAAAACGAATGTATATCATGTCCCTGTATTCTTTTGTACACCTTTCCAGTGTATTATTGTATGACTTTGTATGAATTATTAATTCATGTATACCATTCCCCATATATTTCTGTATGACTTTTGTTTTACAAAAATAGTAACAATTCTGTATGTAATCTGATTTTCCTTTTAACCTCTTTATGTATGGCATATTATGCATCCATGTACACATATCATAAATGATTAAGACTGAAAAGGGCTTATTTAAGTTAATTTTCAGTGTACCTTATTGACTTGAAAAATTTGCGCTGGGGAGTGAATTCAAGTTTTAAGACATCATCGGGGACTAGTGGAGGGAATTCTGGGTGAGGTTGAAACCTTGGTATTTTACGTCATAGAGTTTTGTGACGTCATCGGGAGTTTTTGAGGGAATCCGGGGTCAGGGTTTTTACCTCTGTAGCATATGACAAACTTTGGGGTCAGGGTTGAAATTAGGGTTTTTTACCTCCTTACAGTATGAGGAACTTTAAGGTCAAGGTTGAAATCAGGGTTTCTACCTCCATAGACTATGACGAACTTCGGGGTCAGCGTTAAAATCAGAGTTTTTTAACCTCTGTAGACTATAAGGAACTTTCGGGGCGGGGAGGGGTGGTCAGGGTTGAAATCAGGGTTTTTTCTCCGTAGAGTATGAAGAAATTTTGGGTCAGGGTTGAAATCAGGGTTTTTACCTCTGTAGAATATGAGGAACTTTGGGGCTAGGGTTGAAATTAGGGTTTTTTTTTTACCTCCTTACAGTATGAGGAACTTTGGGGTCTGGGTTGGAAATTAGGGTTTTGAAACAGTATGAGAAATTTGGCGGGGGGGGGGGGGGGGGGGGGGGGGGGGGGGGGGGGGGGGGGGGGGGGGGGGGGGGGGGGGGGGGGGGGGAGCGTTCCAGGGTTGAAATCAAGGTTTTTTATCCGTAGATAAAAAAACCCTAGGAAACCTGGGAAATTTCACACCTAGGTGCTAATCCCCAGGTAGAAAAATTGCTACCTGGGGATTAGCACCTAGATGTTAAGAGCAAATGGGGTTGTTTCCCTAATTGTACATATATATATACTATATTATATATATATATATATATAGTATTCTATATATATATAATATATATTTATATATATATATATATATATATATATATATACAATTTTATATATATATAGATATAATATTTATAATATATATTATATATATATATATATATATATATAACAAGTGAAGAGGCAAAACAGCTCAATACTTTAGGTTGCTTTATTGTTGCCAACGTTTCAAGACTATGGTCTCATTTTCAAGGCTATAAAAACCAAAAAATACATAAATTACAAACTTGTCCAGCAAGATTAACATGAATTGTTACATACAAATAAGCACGAGAAAAAAATAAAATAAAAATAACTAAAACCAAACTATGTATTAAACACTAAGTAAAAAATTGTTAAAAATTTTTAAAAAATATAAAACACCTTACATCCCAAGGTTCGGTTGCTGAAAGGCCTGCCACAGAGAGAAAGAGTCGAGATAACCAAGGAAAGAAGATAAGAGTGGGCAGTCTAAGCAATGTATAATGGAACTGCCGTGGTGCTGTTATTCAATGTTGGAACAAGGTGCTTAATGACCAAGGACTCGAGGATAGGCAGTTGGTTTTCGTAGGGCTGGATAAAATTATCTTAAAATCATTGTAGTTGATTCGCACTTGCATATTTGTGCATGGTTTCTTATATTTAAAAGCTTTGGACTAGAAAGCTTCATCCCTGTGCGGTAACTAGTGCCTATGTGTGAGTCACATCGTACTTTGAGTAGTCAGCGAGTGCTTCCAATGTAAGTCTGTTCGTTTCATGAACAGCAAGTATACAAGTAAACTAGGCCAGACTGCATCAAAGTAGGCAATTTTTCTTTGAGGACTAGCCTCGACCTCTTATTAGATTATATATATATATATATATATATATATATATATATATATATATATATATTATATATATATATATATATATATATATATATATTATACACAGTGGGACCTAGGTTTTTGTACTTAATCCATTCCAGAACCTCCCAAAAAGCCGAAAGACAAAAATCAAAACAATAATTCCCATGAGTAGTGTATATACAATTAATGCATTCTAGACCCCCAAAGATATTTTCTTTTAAATACATTTTATGGGGAATAACACAGTTTTACATAAAAAAATAATGAAAAATAGATATAAATGACTAATGAAATTAATGAAATGAGTAAATGAACATTTAACATAACTTTTACCTTTATAGACAACACCTATTAGCATTTGGAAGACTGAGAGGAGGGGAGAGGGAGAAGGAGAGGTTATTGTTTGGAAGGGGAATCTCCCTCCAGAAGGACTTCAGGTATCAAGGACCTAACTGGGATTACTTGCACTATCTGAGGTGGTTTCCCCCCGTCATTTTTTACTGGCACTAGGACCAGCTTGAGAGTTACTGGACCCCTGTCGCACAACAAACCTGTCCAGAGACATTTGTTTCTCATTCTTTAAGATTTGCCTAAAATTGTCATTAAACATGTTGGAGTCACGTATTACAACTTCTTTGTTGGGATGATAATTCTCCACAAAATTTTTTACATCATTCCACTTTGCAAATGTGCCCTTAATCCTTGAAGTAGATGCATTATGTTTGCCCATTCGTTTTCTGAATTTTTCAAACCATCCTCTGCCGGCCTTAAATTCACTAACAGCAACGCTTGTTGTAGGCATTTTCTCACAGAGATCGTCATGCAACTTCCTCCAACACTTTATTACAAGTTCTTTCATAAATCCTATTGTGTTTCTCGCCTTTTTTTACATGAGGGCTAGACTTAAAACTTTCCTTGACCCCTTCATGGCTTATTTAGCAGTTGCACTCAAATATAAAAGCACAAAAACAACGAACACAAAAGCAGAATGGGTCACAAGAGAAGATGGGAGGTTCTGTTTGGGCACTCGATATGGGGCTCAGTCACGCGCTGGGCCGTGGATGGAGGGTTTCTGAGAGTATGAAAACCGAGGAAACGTACGATAAATGAGACAAAATTATGTAGGAAATAGTCTACCAAAACCGAGACATACAAAAAGAAAGGCGCACAAAAACCTATTTTTTTTGACTGTATATATATATATATATATAATATATATATTATATATATATATATATATACTATACTATATATATATTATATATATTATATGTATATATACATACACACACACACACACACACACACATATATATATATATATATATATATATATATATATATATATATATATATATATATATAGATATTTGCGGGGGATGTGTTCCAGGCACCCCGTAAATAGTTAAAACCACCACAAAAAATGCTTGTAACGGCCTATCTTGAAATTTCAGATACCAAATTTATACCTTCAATAACATCCTACTTCAAATATACCTAAAATTACTAACCTATTGCCGTATTAATCTTTGAGGTTGTATTATTAATATCATTTCAAGGTCATCTTAAACATTTTACCATTGAAAATATATACCTACAGCCATTAACAGAGAGAGAGAGAGAGAGAGAAAGAGACGTGGAATGGCAACATCATAATACTGACCATCAAGAGTGAAATTATGAATTATTTCTGAGACAGAGAGAATAATAATAATAGAGAGAGAGAGAGAGAGAGAGAGAGAGAGAGAGAGAGAGAGAGAGAGAGTATATTAATAACTCCTAGACTCCGACTCCTTCTCCTCCGCAATTCATATATCAAACTGACATTTACTCCCCCGACCTCCTTCCTCCAAGTGGATAAAAAGACTGGGAATCGCCATTTGTTACTAATCTTATTAATATTTGAAAATTAGTTAAGGTAAATCATTTATTTATACTACAAAACAAATAAATATACGTAAGTGAGAGAGAGAGAGAGAGAGAGAGAGAGAGAGAGAGAGAGAGAGAGAGAGAGAGAAACGTTATTGTTATTGTTGAATTTCATTAAACTTAATATTATTTGAAAACTAGTAGTACTGTATATTTTTATTTTAATATAAAATGTAGTAATGCCCTTAAAGATATACTGCATACATACACTTCCAGCCCAGATGATGAGAGTTACCACAATGACATACGTATCTCTCGTGTGGCAAAAGAGAGAGAGAAAAAGTTAACCTTACTTGAGAGTGAAATGGATAGATTATTATATTTCTTTAAATGTACTATCATATGAATTTTGAAATTAGTTATTATTAATATGCGAAAATATTAATAAACATATACACGTGTACCATAGAAATTCTCTTATCTCAGTAAGAGAGAGAGAGAGAGAGAGAGAGAGAGAGAGAGAGAGAGAGAGAGAGAGAAATTGCATGATCTAGAGTGGGCAACACAACCTAGTTGGCAACTTTCACCCCCTCCTGTCACATTACTTGATATATTTTGATAGCTAGCCGTTGGACCCCAGCCTGGCTACCTGGAGTTCAAAGACAAGATGGGGGGTAGAAAGGATTTTCTTTCATTCTCACATAATTTTTTTATTTATAAACTAAAATCTTGCTAATTCACTTTACTATTTTCTTTAATGAATGGATATTATTGCAGTTCACATTAATATTGATATTTGAAAATTAGTAAATCATTTATTTATCATACAAAAAAAAATTACATCTCTGTAAGAGAGAGAGAGAGAGAGAGAGAGAGACTATCATAGTATTTCTGTAAAATACTTTCACATATGATTTTTGTAATTACAGTTATTATTATTATTATTTATTTTATTTTTTTTTTTGCTCTATCACAGTCCTCCAATTCGACTGGGTGGTATTTATAGTGTGGGGTTCCGGGTTGCATCCTGCCTCCTTAGGAGTCCATCACTGTTCTTACTATGTGTGCCGTTTCTAGGATCACACTTCTGCATGAGTCCTGGAGCTACTTCAGCCTCTAGTTTTTCTAGATTCCTTTTCAGGGATCTTGGGCATATCCCATATCCTTCTTATTTCTATTTTCAGATCTTGATACTTATCCATTTTTTCCCTCTCTTTCTCTTCAACTCTGGTGTCCCATGGTATTGCGACATCAATGAGTGATACTTTCTTCTTGACTTTGTCAATCAACGTCACGTCTGGTCTGTTTGCACGTATCACCCTATCCGTTCTGATACCATAGTCCAAGAGAATCTTTGCCTGATCGTTTTCTATCACTCCTTCAGGTTGGTGCTCGTACCACTTATTACTGCAAGGTAGCTGATGTTTCTTGCACAGGCTCCAGTGGAGGGCTTTTGCCACTGAATCATGCCTCTTTTTGTACTGGTTCTGTGCAAGTGCCGGGCATTCGCTTGCTATGTGGTTTATGGTTTCATTTTTCGTGTTGCACTTCCTACATATGGGAGAGATGTTATTTCCGTCTATCGTTCTTTGGAAAGCCTTAGGAGAGGAAGGGGTAGACATCTTGTATGATCTGATGGTAAAAATATTCGAACAGGAAAAGATACCAGAAGAATATTGATACCTATATTTAAAGGTAAAGGTGATGTCCAGGAATGCAGTAATTATAGAGGTATAAAACTAATGTCTCACACGTTGAAGATTTTGGAAAGAATAATAGATAGCAGGGCTGAGAGAGGAAAGTTAGAATAGGGAAGGAACAGTTAGGATTTATGAAGGGAAGCGGCACAACGGATGGAATATTTTGCATAAGGCAGCTAATGGAGAAATTCAGAGAAAAACAACGAGACCTGCATTTGGTATTCATAGACCTTGAAAAGGCGGCTATGACAGAGTGCCCAAGGCTAAAAGATAGGAGATGTTTGAGGGAGAAGATGGTGCCAGAAAAGTATGTCAGGAATTATTCAAGAGATGTACAGGAATGTGTATACTAGAGTGAGGAGTAGTGTTGAGAGACGGATGGATTTGAGATAGGAGTGGGACATACACCAGGGGTCAGCAACTTAGCCCATTCATCATTCAACATCGTGATGGATGTAATGACCAGGGATGTTAGAGAAGCAGTGCCATGGTGACATTATACGCTGATGACATTGTGTTGTGTTCAGAGGGGAAGGAGGAGTTGGAGGGGAGGTTGGAGAGGTGGACAGCAGCACTTGAGGAGAGAGGAATGAGAATAAGCAGACAAAAAACCAACCGAATATGTGTTTCTAGTATTACTGAGGATGGTGGAAGTAGCATAAGATTGGGATGGGGAAAGAAAATAAAGAAGTACAGAAAGTTCAAGTACTTAGGGTCCGTATTAGAGGATAGTGGAAGCATGGACCAAGAGGTGAGACACCGAATTCAGGCAGGAGGAATAACTGGAGGGCTGCATCTAGGGGTACTCTGTGACAAGAAGGTCCCTCGGAAATGAAAGGAAAGTTCCCATAGGACGGTGGTCAGACCAGCAATGTTATATGGAACAGAAACAGGAAGTATGAAAACAAGAGAGAGAAGATGGATGTAGCAGAAATGAGAATGTTGAGATGGATGTCGGGAGTTAACAAGGGAAGATAGGATTAGAAATGAGTATATAAGAGAGATCGACAAAAGGTAGCTGAAATATCGAAAGAAAATACAGGAAGGAAGGCTTCGATGGTATGGACACCTATTACGAAGGGAGGAACATCATGTTGGAAGACATACGATGGAAATGGAAGTGCGGGGTAGAAGGAAGAAGGGAAGACCAAGAAAGAGATGGCGTGATTGTGTAAGGGAAGATATGGAATTGAAAGGTATAAATGAGAACGAGGCACAAGACAGAAATCGATGGAGACGACTCATTCGCAATGGCGACCCCATATAAAAATGGGTTTAAGCTAGGAAGAAGAAGAAGAAGAAGAAGAAGTTCTTTGAACATATCTGGTTCTTAGGGCCTGATCTTGTGCCGCTGTTATCATTCCTTCAGTTTCCTTCTTTAGCTCTCCCCTCTGTAGCTATTGCCATGTGTCATCGCTGGCTAGTTCTTTAGTCTGTCTCATATATTGTCCGTGCATTGGTTTGTTGTGCCAGTCTTCTGTTCTGTCTGTCTTTCTCCTGTCTCTGTATATTTCTGGGTCTTCGTCTACTTTTATTAGTCCTTCTTCCCATGCACTCTTTAGCCACTCGTCTTCACTGGTTTTCAGATATTGCCCCAGTGCTCTATTCTCAATGTTGACGCAGTCCTCTATACTTAGTAGTCCTCTCCCTCCTTCCTTTCGTGTTATGTATAGTCTGTCTGTATTTGCTCTTGGGTGTAGTGCTTTGTGTATTTGTCATATGTTTCCTGGTTTTCTGATCTATGCTGCGGAGTTCTGCCTTCGTCCATTCCCACTATTCCTGCACTGTATCTGATTACTGGCACTGCCATGTGTTTATGGCTTTTATCATATTTGCCAGCGTTGAGTTTGACTTGAGTATCGCCTTGAGCTCTGCATATATTCTTTTCCTGATCGTGTCCTTCATCTCTTGGTGTTTTATATCCCCTCCTTCCATTATTCCCAGGTATTTGTATCCTGTCTCATCTATGTGTTTGATGTTGCTCCCATCGGGTAGCTTTATCCCTTCAGTTCTCGTTACTTTGCCTTTTTGTATGTTGACTAAGGCGCATTTTTCTATTCCAAACTCCATCCTGATGTCCCAAGATACAATCCTTACAGTCTGGATTAGGGTATCTATTTCCTTGATTCTCTACCATACAGCTTGATGTCGTCCATGAACATCAGATGGTTGATTCTGTTGTTGTTGTTATTATTATTATTATTATTATTATTATTATTATTATTATTATTATTATTATTATTGTTATTATTTGAAAATATTAATAAATATATTATATATATGTGTACCATAAAAATCTCTCATCTCAGTAAAGAGAGAGAGAGACTCACATTACTTGATTTATATAACTGCTTTAGTACCTGGAGTTAGAAAGAGAAGACTGGGATTTCCTTCATTCTTACATAATTTTTTAAATTCATAAACTAAAATCTTACTAATTCACTGCAGTATTTTCTTTAATGAATTGATTGTTCTTTAAAGTCATTAATGTTAATATTTGAAAATTGGCAAATTATTTACTTGACATACATCTCTGTAAGAGAGAGAGAATTATTATTGTTATTATGTGATATCATTTAATCTCATTAAACTTGCTAATACAGTATTGATCAATATTAATATTTGAAAATTAGTAAATCATTTTTGTATCAAGAAAATAACATCAAAATACAGTAATGAGTGATTATTTATCATCGGAAAAACCCGCGAAAAGGCGAATGCCCCGCAAATAATGGGTAGATATGATCCAGAAAGAAATCCGTAAATCCAGAGAACACTAATACTGGGGGCCAACTGTATATATATATATATATATATATATATATATATATATATATATATATAGCATATATATATATATATATATATATGTATATATATATATATATATATATATATATATATATATATGCATATATATATATATATATATATATATATATATATATTATATAAATATATATACTTGTAGATGTCAAGGGAAAGACATTCGATACAATTGAAGGTTTATTGCTAATGCCGATATGTCACAACTAAATTGTTGCAACTTCAAGGCTGAAATACAGCGAGTTGACTCCTAATAATTATTCATAAAAACACTTATCATAATATATAACTAAAATCACTACAGTATTATCTTATTTAAAATGTTAACTCATTTAAAATATACACAAAAAACACCAGACACGAAAAGAAGGACCTACCCAGACGGGAGTTAAAAAGGAAACTGTTGAAACAAGGAGAGAGAGAGAAAAAAAAATAATGATAAACAACAAGGCAGACATGTACAATAAGGCAACGACAAGACAAATAGGGCCATCTAGCGATGAACAGTTGAGTAGATGATGTTTGGGTGTTTAATGATGGGACAGTTAATTTTAGCAATATGGACTCTAAGGTTGTTAAGTCTGTTTTTCTGTGTTTGTCCTATTATTTGAAAATCTTTGCTTTCTATGGATGTTTTGCATAATTTGGAATGGTTCCTCATATTGGATTGTTCTGGGCTGGACAATCTGCTTCGGTTCTAAAACTAACTCCTCTGTGGGCGTCTATTCGTACACTTAGTAGTCTCTTGGTACATCTAACGTAAGTCCCCTGGTTACACCTGGGGCAAGTATACTTATAAACAACGTTAGATGTAAACAACAGACTAGCTTTGTCCTTGAGCTTGAAGAAGGACCCCGATGGTCC
The DNA here is from genome assembly GCF_015104395.2 of Macrobrachium nipponense. Taxonomy (NCBI): domain Eukaryota; kingdom Metazoa; phylum Arthropoda; class Malacostraca; order Decapoda; family Palaemonidae; genus Macrobrachium; species Macrobrachium nipponense. The sequence continues at coordinate 48,495,046 of NC_087205.1, read as the reverse complement.
AAGATTTTTTAGGGATTAATTTTAGATTCAAGACAGGCAATTCTCTCTGAAGTAAATTTAGACACTTTCTCGTAAAATAGTCATCACATAAGTAAGGGAACATTGCAAACATTTTCATTTTTTGCACAGTATGGATAGCAGTGGGCATTTCCATTTTCTTATCTAAGAACTTGTTTAAGGCTCTGAAGAAGACCCTTTGAGGAAAACAGTTATTACTAAAGTAGGTAGCCATGACCTCTTCGTGGAAGGTCATCCAACTGGACGAGTGTGTAAAGGCCCTGTGGAGGAGAGTAGAAATGGAGTTCAATTTAAAATTAAAATGATACGAGCTATAGAAATTAGTACCCAAACCTGTAAAAGTATCTTTTCTATAAATCCCTGTTTAAAAACCTTGTTCATTTCTAGAGAATATATATATATATATATATATATATAATATATATATATATATATATATATAATATATATATATATATATATATAGTGGAACCTCTAAATACGAAAGTCCCTACTTACGGAAAATCCAGGTTACGATAGCAAAGACGAAGATTTTTTCGCTTCTATGTACGAAAATAATTCAGGTTGCGAAAGGGTAAAGTCCAAGATTCGCCCTGACCGACAAGAACAATTTTTAAACTCGCGCGCGCCACCAACTGAGTAGACTCGCCACCATCCTCCCACTCTCCCAATGGTTACTGATGCTAGTCACCGCCGTAAGATCCTGCTCTCCTATTGGTCAGCATCTGCCCCATCAACCCTCTACGTAAAGGTGAAGAAAAAAATAAGCCTATCATATTTCCTTTTTTATTTATTGATTAAGAAATACCTGATTTATTAGTAAATTTTGTCATATTTTTTTCAAAGTATGATTGATTTTTTAAATTTGATGTTACGATGTTCTTAGGTCTCACCCGACTAAAATAGTAATAACCTTTGTAAAAGTGCTTGCATTATGCTCGTCTTTACGATCAACAAGCCCATACGTCGTTTGAGATCTCGGAACATCGTCTGTTGGTTGGCGAAGGAAGTAAAAGGCTGCCCCGTAGTTACTGATTTCTTCCAGTTGGAGTTGGAGAGTTGATTGGTCGGTGTGCACCAGGACAGTCAGAGAATCAGTTGGTGGGTGTACAATATTACTTCATCCGATTCATTATCATTAATATGGCAAGCTAAAACCTTAGCAGCCGAGGATGGCTCATGGACTTGGACGTCAGAATGGCAGCAAGCTTAATAACACCTTTTTTCCGAGCTACGTATAGTCCATTCCACCACGGGACTTTGGAATCTCACTTCAGCAGATCGGGACTAATGAAGATGTGAGTACAATGAGTTAATGCAAGTTCAAGTACTGTCCGATCATTAGTTTAAAGTTTTTTTCGTATCAACTTTGATCCCCCATCACGCTCATTAAATAAATTAAAAGGACCTAAAGAATATTTAACATCAAATTTATCATTATACTTATCTCATTATTCAGGGCTATCCGATAACAAATTTTTGTATTTCTCTTTCATTTGTTTTTACGTAATTTATCAAATAGAAAGGGATGTCGAATAGTTATTTTTCTTCGACGTAATTTATACACGTGTTGCAGATTTTTTTCGACCCTTTATAATTTCTAATTTGCTTTATATATGTATAATTTTTATCGTACTTATTTGTGTTGTCAGGTCCTTGTATTTCCTTTGATAATCAATGGACATCGGGAGGAGGAAGTTTGGCATTCCCTCACTTTTGACGGGTTCCTTCTCAAGACGGAGGAGTGCAGTGACTCAACTCCTTTCACGCCATTCCTTCCTTCGGAATAACTACAGTTTTTCGCTATTTCATATATATATAATTGTCATTATTATTAATAGTTAACTATCTTAATCATTTCTTGTTAATTGTTAATTGAATATAATTTGAAGCCTAAAATTGTTTATTTTACGATTGTTCCATACATTAATTTTATCAAATGGCGCCCCCGGGTGGGCATGATGGGAAGTGAGTCATTGCCGTTTTTCGTCCTCGTCTTTGTTCCGTTCTCGGCTTGCGTTATTACTGTGAATTTCAAAGTAGCTATATTTGGGCACTCTTATCTACGTGACGTAGAAACCTTTGGTGAAGTGAATGTTACAGATAGCGAGATTAACTTTAGGCTATTCATTTCCTGGTGCAACTTTTTGAAATATTGATCAACCAGAAAAATTTGAGTTTGAGAGCATTTTCGCCTTGCTTTATTGTTATTTTACTGGTGGAAACGATTTAAAGGACTCTGTTGAATTGTCTTGATATTTTTATAGAATTTCCTAGCGCAAATTATTGCATCCCAAATTCAAAGTAGATTTTGATGAAAATAATAGCAGATTTGGTTCTCCAGCTGTCAGAAAATTTGATTATTTTACACTTACATTTGCCATAAAGAAAGATCCTTACAAATATATTCAAAATGTCTGTAACTTAAAACAACTAGTAAGCTCTCGGGAAATTATAGGGGCCAAGTTACTAAAATTCATGGAACAAAGTCTTCCATTGTTAACAAGTCTGTTGAGGAGCGGGAAAATTTTATCCGGAAGCTCGGACGGCTTCAAGATGAACTGAGTAAACTGATAAAGTAATCAGAGACCTTAAATGGGAAGCAAACCGTTCTGATGAATCTGTTGCAAAATCAGAGAATGATCAAGAAATTGATGACAGCATTCACTATGAGGACCTTATTTCAGAATGTTTGACGTCGTTATCAAAATTAAATTCTTCACCTTCAAATGTTAATCCAGTAACTAGCATGTTAAAGAGTCCAACGGCCCCTCTACCAGTTTTTAAAAGCAGTGAAGGTGAAGATTTACAAGCCTTTTTGAAACAATTTGAAGACGTAGCAGAACACTAGCTACACTGATTTTGATAAGTTTTTGCTTCTCAAACAGCAAATTTCTGGGAGGGCTTCAGTATTGCTTGGTTCACTTGATAGTTCACAGCACAAATATTCTGTTGCAAAACCTCTGTTGTTAGAAGCGTTAGCCTCGCCTACTACACGTAAAATTTAAATGTAATCAAACAAATGTCTAACTTGAAGCTTGATTACCACTCAGAGCCCTTCGAATATATAGGTAGAGTAAATTCCATTTATAATTCATTTTCTGACCTAGATATTACAACAAATGATATATTACAGTATTTTGCATGGACAGGCTTAAACGAAAATTTCAAGTCTCACCTAATACAAATTACAAATGAGAATAAACCATCGTTAGCCCTAATTAGAAGTCAATTTTTTTATGAAGCTAATGAACGCTATTTGAATGCTCAAAGCATTATAAAGCTAGAAGCAAATGTAAAGAAAATTCTTCAACGGACCTAACTAGCATGGCAGCGGCTGTTCAATCAATTAAGTTCAGTAATGTTTTTAAAATTTTGCCCCCTCTGTGTGGATAATATAAATCCCCATCCACTTCACAAATGCACTAAGTATCCTACTCCTTCCACGAAGGTCGCACAAATCAAGGCTCTCAAGGGTTGTATAAAGTGTGCAAGAATTGATCATAATGCTGATAGTTGCAAGTTCCATTTTAATAAAAGATGTATTTGTGGGGCTTGGCATTTCAGCTTCTTGTGTCTTGAGGAAAAAACCAAAGTACAAGACAGTAAGAAAAAAGACATTGATCAGAAAAAGCCTAAGGAGAATAAAATTGGAGAAACTTCTTCCAGCGTATCTTGCATTGATGAGTATAGTGAAATTTTTGAGGCCAAAGATAGCAGTCTTGCAATATTGCCAACATTTTCATGTGTCCTTCAAGGAGGGACAATGCGGTGTATGCGTGACAGTGGTAGCCAGAGCAATTTTATTGTTGAAGATAGGGCGAAAAGTGAAAACTTGCCTATCACAAAATCTGATATAAGTCTTAAAGTAAAGGGGTTTAATTCTTCTCGTGTATATCATACTAACTGCTATGAGGTAAATTTAGATATTGGAGGCAAGAATTATTGTATTGAAGCAATAGGTGTCCCCAAAATATCCACATCTTTAAAATTACCAGGTTTGGGTTTGGTAGCCAGAAGTTTTTATGATAAAGGTTACACATTGGCAGATCAGTTTTATGATGGATGGTGGTGGGGATAATATAATGAATTTGGAATTTATTCTTGGCTCTAATTCAGCTTATTGTTTGAAAGAGCAAATCATTGCCTTTGGTGAATTTGAGGGTAACATACCTTCTGTGTATTCACAAACTAGCGCAGGAATGATGTTGCTAGGAAATATAGAACAAATGCAGTCGAATTTGAAGTATCTGCCATATTGTCCATCCAATCCTATTTCTGCTCAGTGTATTGGAGTGGAAGAATCACCTAACATTGGTGTGACCTATAAGGATATTGTACTTAATAGCACTTCTTATCAAAACCCACACCCTGAGCAGACACAAAACAGGTTGGATTAATTATGTAGTTTTGGACGGAGATGGAGAAATTTCAGATATAAATATACAAAGGGCTGCAGAGAAAGTACTTGATAAGCTTTGCTGTGATACGTTAAGTTATGATTCAGAAAATATTCCGGATGAGTCTGTGGAGACAAATGAGAGAATAGTCAATTATGTTCTAAAAAATACAAAGAGAAATGATGATGGCAGGTTAGTCATGCCACTTATTTGGAACCATAAGGTTGATCACCTTTTGGCTAAAATAAAAATTTAGCCACTCAAATTCTTAAAGCAAATTTTAAGAAACACTCTAAGAATAATAATGATTATTTGAAAATGATTGACCAAACATTTAGAGAGCAGGCAGATTTGGGAATAATAGAGATAATTGACAATCTTGATCAATATTTGGAAGAAAATCCAAATTACAGTTTTTTAGCACATATGGGTGTGTTTAAACCAGAGAGAGAGACCACAAAATGTAGAGTGGTCTACCTCTCAAATTTGTGTGAGAAGAATCGTAACGGTACAGCCTTAAGTCATAACCAGGCCATGTTAAGTGGACCCAGCTTGAATCAGAAGATCACTAGTGCTCTCTTGCATTTGCGTTTTGATAGTTATGTTTTGTTTTGATATTAAAAAGGCATTTTTGAATATATGCCTATTACCACAAGATTCTATTAAACTTTTGTTTCTCTGGTACCGAAATATAAGCAAAGGCGACTACACCATTGTCGGATATCAGTCAAAGCGTCTCCCATTTGGTCTTGTCTGCTCACCATGTTTGTTGTTGTTGGGCTTATATAAAATTTTGATACTCGATACCGAGGAGGATTCCAGTGAAGTGAAAGAACTTAAGAGACACATTTATGCCCTTCTTTATATGGACAATGGAGCGATAAGTGCAAATGATTCCAGTAAATTGAAATGGTCTATTGATAGGTTAGGTTTAATATTTGAGCCATATAAATTTATTACAGAATATGTGACAAATAACATGATATTCAAGCTGATATTGACAAAGATCAGGAAGAGAAGACTCCAGATGAGGTGAAACTTTTGGGCCTAAGATGGAATCGAATAAAGGATCATTTGTTAACGAAACCACTAAAACTAGATTGTAAAGCCACTACAAAGAGACTTATTTTGAAATCGATAGCATCACACTATGACATATTGGTTAACTATGCCATTAATGAATAGGGCTAGGATCATTCCTTCATGATCTACAGTGTAATTCTAGTCTAGACTGGGATCATAGGTTGTCTGAGGAATTACATTCATGAGTGGAAGAAAATATGTAAACAGGTGAATGCCAGTCCTAATGTCAGTGTTGCAAGATTTGTTGGCAGAAGAGACGAGTCTTATAACCTAATTGCGTTTGTCGACAGCAGCAAATCCATTTACGGATCAGTAATGTATATTCAGAACGTTAACGGTGGTCAAGTAAGTTTTTTTGATGGCCAAAAATCGGTTTGTGAATCGACAACTGTCAACCAAGAGCATTCCATCCTTGGAATTTCAGGCAATAGCTCTAGGCACAGAAATGCTTATTGATCTTGATCAGGAACTCTCAGGTCCATCCTGTATGTGTCCTGTTAACGTTGTTGGTTTAACACTCTACTCAGATAGCATGGTGTGTCTGTCTTGGATTAATTCTTATGTCCATAAAATGGATAAGATGAGCAAAAGAAAGTATTTTTATTCTCAATAGACTTGATCATATTAGTAGACTATGTGAAGTTCATCCAATAAAGTTCCAATTTGTCTCTGGTATTGAAAACCCTGCGGACTATGTGACACGACCAGTGTCTTACAATATTTTAATTAAGTCAAATTACTTTTCTGGGCCTAATTTTCTTACCTCACCTTGTGATGCTCAAAAGAGTCTGGATGATACGCTGGCAATTCTAGTTCCTAATCCTCTTGCAAAGCCAAATAAAGTGATCTCGACTTTGGTGAATGTGGAGAGCTCTGGTGATGGTGCCCCTAGAAGTGGCTCAGAACATTTAGAACTGTTGAACAGGTGTTCCAGCTTCCGTAAGCTGGTTTCCATTCATCGGTGTGTCTCTGGTTCATTAATAAACTGAGATCTCGACTGAATGGTAGGAATTTGCGTAGAGGTTTGTATCCAGAACTCTCTGATGAGGAACTATACTTACAGGCAAGAAGAAACATTATCCGTGAGGATCAAAGGATTAATTTTCCGGACATATTTGAATATTTTGAAAGCTGTAATAAGGCCGCCTATACAATTCCTAACCTTGTTAGTCAGTTAAATATTTATCTTGACAGCCAGGGTATCTTGCGTGTAAAGAGTAAATTTTCAAGATTCAAAGATGATGAGACCTTGAGTTTCCCAATTCTTTTGGCTAAAAATAGTAGGCTGACTAGACTGATAATTTTAGACTTCATAAATTGCACCTTCATGCTGGATGCTACAGACTTTGACTGAATTAAGGAAACAATTCTGGGTACCCTGTTATTTTTCTGTTGTGAAGAAGGTTCTCAAGACTGTATTACGTGCAGAAAATTAACCAACGTACAATAAAGTTAAATCAGTCTCCATACAAAGAATTTAGGCTAAATCCTCCAAACATCCCATTCCGGTCCATATTTCTTGATCATTTGGGACACTATTTTGTGAAATATAATGGAAGGAAAATCAAAGTTTGGATTCTATGCATTACATGTCTTTGGACTCGAGCCATGAATTTAAAGATTTGTTTCGATCTCGGCACTAAGGAATTTTTGAGGGCTTTGCAGCTTCATTCCTTTGAATACGGTATCCCTCAATCTTGCATATCAGACCATGGATCTTCATTTGTTGCTGGCGCAAACATAATCAAGGACCTCCTAAGAGGCCCTGAAATACAAACTTATTTTGAAGAACATGGTGTGAAGTCTTTCACATTTGATCATTATGCAAAAGGATGCCATCCTTTAGGTGGACTAGTGGAAATTTGCGTCAAAATGGTAAGGCAGTTGCTGAGATGTTCCATCAAGAATTATGTTCTCGATCACCGAGACTTTGAATTCATGGTTTCACAGATAATTCATATGATTAACAGACGTCCCATTGCCTTCCACGAGGCTCTTCGTGACGAAGGCAGCGAGACTATACCAGATCCGATTACGCCAGAGAAGCTTATTCACGGGTTTGAGCTTATGTCTGTAAATCTCATTCCCGAGTTGAATCCTGGACCAGATAAGGATCCTGACTGGTCGACAAATGTTGATGCCGTGAGTAAGGCTCAAGAAAGCTATATGAAACTCTATAGGATAAGAAATGCCCTTAATGAAACTTATCATTCAGAATTTTTGAATACTTTGATGAAACAGGCCGTAAATAATAAGAGTAGGTATAAACCTGTTACTCATCACAGACTTAATAAGGGTGACATTGTCTTGTGAAAGAAGGAAAACATTAAACCTATCAATTTTCCTATGGCTGTTGTCAAGGATGTAACAATCAATATAAATGGAGAAGTCACAGATGCTATTCTTATGAAAGGAAACACTAGGGAAAATATAAAACGCCATGTGACTTCTCTAATTCCAATTTTGAGTCGAAAGGAGATGTCCTCCAATACTGAAGAGCAAATTAGTCGGGACCTAATTCTGAACTCTGGTCCAAGTGTAGGAACAGGAAATGAATCCAGAATAAGAAGGAAAGCTTCAAAGGGCGAGTGAGGAGAAAAACTCGGATGATTTTTGTCTGATAGTTGAATCTAGCGAGTTTTGTATATAAATTTGTATATATAATATTGCCATATGATATGTTCTTTTATTTAGAATAATTTGGTGATGGGTAAGAATTAAGCTAAACTCTGATATTTAGTTCAGTATTTCCACAAGTAATTTGAAAATACTGAACCCCCCTTCCGGAGTGAAGAAAAAATAAGCCTATCATATTTCCTTTTTATTTTTTGATTAAGAAATAACCTGATTTATTAGTAAATTTTGTCATATTTTTTTTTCAAAGTATGATTGATTTTTTAAATTTGATGTTACGATGTTCTTAGGTCTCACCCGACTAAAATAGTAATAACCTTTGTAAAAGTGCTTGCATTATGCTCGTTTACGAGGCAAACAAGGCCCATACGGTCGTTGAGATCTCGGAACATCGTCTGTTGGTTGGCGAAGGAAGTAAAGGCTGCCCCGTAGTTACTGATTTCTTCCAGTTGGAGTTGGAGAGTTGATTGGTCGGTGTGCACCAGGACAGTCAGAGAATCAGTTGGTGGGTGTACAATATTACTTCATCCGATTCATTATCATTAATATGGCAAGCTAAAACCTTAGCAGCCGAGGATGGCTCATGGACTTGGACGTCAGAATGGCAGCAAGCTTAATAACACCTTTTTTCCGAGCTACGTATAGTCCATTCCACCACGGGACTTTGGAATCTCACTTCAGCAGATCGGGACTAATGAAGATGTGAGTACAATGAGTTAATGCAAGTTCAAGTACTGTCCGATCATTAGTTTAAAGTTTTTTTCGTATCAACTTTGATCCCCCATCACGCTCATTAAATAAATTAAAAGGACCTAAAGAATATTTAACATCAAATTTATCATTATACTTATCTCATTATTCAGGGCTATCCGATAACAAATTTTTGTATTTCTCTTTCATTTGTTTTTACGTAATTTATCAAATAGAAAGGGATGTCGAATAGTTATTTTTCTTCGACGTAATTTATACACGTGTTGCAGATTTTTTTCGACCCTTTATAATTTCTAATTTGCTTTATATATGTATAATTTTTATCGTACTTATTTGTGTTGTCAGGTCCTTGTATTTCCTTTGATAATCAATGGACATCGGGAGGAGGAAGTTTGCATTCCCTCACTTTTGACGGGTTCCTTCTCAAGACGGAGGAGTGCAGTGACTCAACTCCTTTCACGCCATTCCTTCCTTCGGAATAACTACAGTTTTTCGCTATTTCATATATATATAATTGTAATTATTATTAATAGTTAACTATCTTAATCATTTCTTGTTAATTGTTAATTGAATATAATTTGAAGCCTAAAATTGTTTATTTTACGATTGTTCCATACATTAATTTTATCAAAAAAGGCGTCCTTCAACCACTTCATCGCATCAGCGTTATCGTAAACACATGGAATTTGTTCATTCACATAGATTTCGTTTGTTAACGTAAATTCGTGTTAGTGATTTCGCTTTCTTCGTAGTAAGTTACTTTATCGTGTTGTGTGTGAACTTAATTAACTTAATTAGCCATGGGTCCCAAGAATGTTGCTGAAGTTTGCGGAAAGAGGATGCTTTCTATGGAGACAAAGATGGAGATAATTAAAAAGTATGAAGCTGGCATGTGGTTGAGTGTGATCTCTAAGGAATACGGCCGAAACTCATCGACGATAGGCACCCTCCTTAAGCAGAAGGAAGCCATCAAAGCAGTTACAACTTCCAAGGGCATGATGACTATTTTGTCCAACAAGAGGAGCCACGAGCATGATGAGATGGAGAGGCTGCGTCTTGTATGGATTAAAGAGAAAGAAATCGCTGGCGATACAATAACCGAGACGGCAATCTGCCAGAAGGCCAGCGCTATTTTCGGTGATCTAATTACCCAGGCCGAAGACGATGGAGGAGAAGGGATATCGACGGCAAGCCCAGATTTCAAGGCTTCTCGGGGGTAATTTGATAAATTCCGGACTGGTATCCATTCAGTGGTGCGGCATGGGGAAGCTACCAGCTCAGACACAAAAGCGGCCGAAGCCTTTATTAAGACATTCGACAAGATGACAATCAAGGAAGGCTACAGTTCTCAGCAAGTCTTCAACTGTGACGAGACTAGCCTTTTTTGGAAAAAAATGCCTCGTTGGATGTACATCGTGGAGGAAGAGAGGAAGCTACCCAGGCATAAGCCTATAAAAGACAGGCTTATGCTCGCACTTTGTTCGAACGCCAGTGGGGATTGTATGGTGAAGCCCCTACTTGTCTACCATTCGGAGACTCATCAAGCCTTCAAGGCCCACAAAGTGCTAAAGGAGAAGCTTCCGGTGATGTGGAGGGCTAATGCGAAAGCCTGGGTAACAAGACTTTTGTTCACTGAGTGGGTAAATCTGTGTTTTGGCCTGACAGTGAAGAAATTCTTAGAAGAGAATCGCCTCCCTCTGAAATGTCTGCTGTTGTTGGACAATGCCCCTGCTCACCCTCCTGGCCTTGAGGAAGATATCCTAGCATATTATTCTTTTATCAAGGTTCTTTATCTTATGCCTAACACCACCCCTCTCCTCCAGCCCATGGACCAGCAGGTGATATCGAACTTCAAGAAGCTGTATACAAAACATCTTTTCAAGAGATGTTTCGACATCACCGATACCACAAACCTCACCTTGCGTGAATTTTGGAAGGAGTATTTCGATGTCGTGATATGCATCCGACTCATCGATCAAGCTTGGCAGGAGGTTTGGCGAACCTTGAATTCTTCGTGGAGGAAACTCTGGCCTGATGCGTATCCGCCCAAGACTTCGAGGGATTCAACGTGAGCAAAGCTGATGCAGATTCAGAAACAGCTGACGATCCTGAAACTGTTTCGCAACCAGATCTTGATGAGATCGTTGCACTTGGCAAGTCCATGGGGCTGGTCGTCGACGAGGACGACATCAATGACCTTCTTGAGGAGCACCAAGAGGAGCTTACGACGGATGATCTGAAGGAGTTGGAGGCCATGCAACATAACGTCATTCAAGTAGAGTTCTCTAGCAGGGGCGAGGAGGAGGAGGAGAACCCTATGACAACAGCAGAAATTAAGGATGCTCTAGCTGCTTTTCATAAAGTGCAATCATTTGTAGAAAAGACACACCCCAAAAAGGCTTACACAGGTCATATGCTTGTGCAGTTCGATGACATTTGCCTGAGTCATTTCCGGAACATTTTGAAAAGCAGGAAGAAGCAATCTTCCTTGGATAGTTACTTTCCAAAGAGGCCTTTAGTAATCAGCAAACAGGAAGGTCCAAGTGATACGAAAAAACAGAAAATTGAAAGTGGTGAAGAAATTGAAATTTTGTAAAAAACGTAAAGTATAAAAAAGTAAAAAAAAATGTGAAAATCAGAAAAAGGCAAAAAACAAAGAACATTTAATTTCAAGTTTTTTGTAAAATTAAGTGTTAATGTTTTCAGACATTTGTTAATGTGTTTCGTAAAGTTTAGTGTTAATGTGTTTGAAAATTTTTGTTTTTTTGCTAAAAAAAACAAAAAACCGTAAAAGTAATAAAACAAGTAAAAAAAACAAACATTGAAAAATCAGGGGGAGGGGGGGGGGAGAAAAAAAAAAAAAAAAAAAAAATAAAAAAAAAAAAAAGAATAAAGTGGCAAAAAAAACCACCAAAAAGAAAACATTTAATTTTTTCCAAGTTGGTTTTGTAAAAATAAGCTTCGTTTTTTTAAATTGGTTTTCAGACATTTGTTAAAGTTGTTTCGTAAAGTTAGGGTTAATGTTTTCTGCCATTTTTTAATGTGTTTCGTAAAGTTAAGTGGTCATGTTTTAAGCCATTTGTCCTCCTCCTCTGCTGCCACTTTTGGACATCGCCTCACTCGAAAGGTAAGGTTCCACATTTTACTATGTATGTACATACATGTACGTACAGTATTTCTTGTACTCTGTAAACTATTACACTTTATTTACAGGTACTACAATAAAGGTTATGTTAGGTATTGAATGGTCCAAATTGTTGTATTTCATTGTTTATTGGTTAATTTAGCTTTATTATAAAATTTACTGTGTTGTTTTTGTAAGGCTTGGAATGAATTAGGCAATTTACATGTAAAAAGTAGTTCGAGATATGAAAAAATCAGGTTACGAAGGTTGCTTTGGAATGGATTAATTTTGTATCCTGAGGCACTACTGTATACTGTATATATATATATTATATTTTATTATATATATATCATATATATATTATATATATATATATATATATATACATATACAATACATCTCTATATCTATATATATATATAATATATATATATATATATATATATATATATATATATATATATATAATATATACAGGCAGTCTCTGGTTTACGTTGTTATGAGATTACGATGTTGATCCGATGGAGGAAATATGGCTCCAAAATAGGAAAATGATAAAAATTTGGGGTTTTTCACGAAAAATTCAATGAAAACACAGTTTAAACAATTTTCAATGTACCTGTATTCCTATGTTTTGTAGATGTGAGAGAAGCCTTTAACTTAGTAAACTACCTGAAGCTGCATAGAAGAGTCACACATCTATATTTAATTGGCATTTTATATTGCCAATATATATATATATATATATATATATATATATATATATATATATATATATATATATATATATATATATATATATATATATATATATATATATCTATGTACATATATATATAATTATATATATGATATATATATATATATATATATATATATATTATCAATTAAAAAATTCCCCTTCGGTACATATATGAAAATATATCATTTGGGAGGTAAAGTGAATTTAGATATTAAAGGACATTTGTAGCTTGAATTGATATATAAATGGATCACGGTTCGATGTGATAATTATTCATAACAAAAGGCTACGTGCTGTCAAACGCTCTAATTGGCCAACATGGTAGACGGGGTCTCATATCGATTCTAATTACGAAAGCATCCAGATCGAGGGTGATTTGTAAGGTCAGAATCGATATGAACTTATAGCGTCTCTGCTGAGGCTGATTGGGATAGCGTCACTGACTGTCCTGATTTCGTCCCCGTCCACTTGGACGGTGGTTCGATCCCATGGGGGGACGAAATTATTATCAATTAAAAAATTCCCCTTTGGTACATATAATATATATATATATATATATATAAATATATTATATATATATATATATATATATATATATACAGGTAGTCTCTGTTTTATGTAGATGAACAGTGCCATTCACTCAACTTTGCAAGTGCCAATATTTGGGAAATCAGTCCCTGAATGCAAGCAATGCACAAGCTCGCTTACAGTGCTCCAATGCATAGTATTTTGATTTGTGTGTTAATTTTAATAGTTCATGATCCTCTTTCTTATGTCATAATTCATTTATTAGGACCATTGTTTACTTGCATAGTAGTAGCACTTTGTCTTGTGATTGGGAATAACTTAATTAACCTCACTAGTGTCACGGAGAGCCAGACAGCACTTCTGTAATTTTATATCTTCTGATAACACTTTTAGATAATTATAGTAACTTATGAACAGGGTACGTGTATATTCAGTCCTTATTTGGCATATGACTTTGGTTATTCTATAGGGTGTGCACTCTTACCCTTTTCAGTTCATACAGTGCAGCCGTGTACTAGGATTTGCTTTAACCAATGTCCTTGGAAATTGAAGAGAACATCTGCCAGAAAAGGGAACAAGGGTAGAAAGTTGTCTTATCCGGACTATTATTCGAAAACAATTGTTCGAAAATTGTTCGATTTAGTAATTGTTCGAACCAACATTTTACGAGCAATTCTTCGAAAACCTGGATTGGGCGGCCTGGTCGTAGGAATACGCATCACCCACCTAAGTTTAAAATTGAGATGTGGTCCTGTTTTGAAAGGGTACAGAAGATTTGCCCAAGACAAACAATGTAGTTGAGGGATGGCACCGCGCATTTCTTCATCAAGTCTCTGGTTAACCTGTCATTCAACTATCTGGAAATTCTTAACAGCAATAAGAAGAGAACTAGCCCTGACTGAAATTGATATAGAAAAGTTATTAGGTGGAATTGAGTGTAACACGAGGAAAAATAAATATCAGAAGTCTGCAGAATGCTTGAAGACGCTTACTGATAAATTCTTCGAGTCGAGTATCAGAATGTGATAGATTATTTACGTGCCCTTTGATATCATTTTAGTTTGTAAATGTGCAAACATTTTTTCTTCATTAAAACTTATTTTTATCCTGTATTACTCAGAAATAAATTGTGTCCATTTTATTGTTTCCCTTTTTATATATCCTTTAATACTATTTTTTTATTCTCATAACAAAAACAAAATGTGTTTATAAAATAGATATTTTCGAACTGTAGCTTTTCGAATAGATAGACTAATGGATAGAAGAAAATAAATAAATAAAATGAAATTGCATGAAGGAGGAAATAAACAAATAAAATATGTAAGTAGTAAATAAATAAATAAATAAATTATATACTCATTAAAGAATGAGTGTTTATAAAATAAATATTTTTGATATGCAGGATTACAATTGGAGAATAAAGTATATAAAAGAAACAGATAATAAGATAGTGGATGTTCTTCAAGGAGATAAATACGTGTTCTTCTGTTAGAGCCAGGGTAATATAGGCAATGTTGTCTAGTAACTGGGAATTAGTCTTGGGGAGCAGGGTATTATGGTGGCTGCCCCACCGTTGCAGAAGTAGAGGTGGAGGGCCCAACAATAGCCGTGTCTTCAGCTTGTCACGTTTTGTAGGGTTTTAGCAAGTTAAGTTAATGGGAAGTCACTTGGCTCATCTCTGTCCACAGTTTACTAAATAGTTTAGGTTTCCACATTTTTCAAGGATCTTATGAGGACCTGTAAACTGAGTTTCGAGAGGTTGTGTTGCACCTGTCCTGAGTACAAGCACCTCATCTCCTACTGCTAAGGTCCAAGTCCATCTGGTCCTGTCAAACTCAATTTGGACTCTCTCTTATGTTGCAGCCTCGATTGCTTGGGAAAATGCCCACGCCACCCCCAGGCAGTTCTGGATCTCGGGTAGTTCCTTTTTCCAATCAGCTTTGAGGGGATCTGCCCACGCCTCAAACAAGATCTATAGGGCCCCTCGTGGAATGGACATAAAGGAGCTTGAGGTGGCTATAGCCTGTCGTCTCTGATTGACTGTTCTGGAGTGCATGAACAGCACATAAGGGAGATTGTCTTCCCAATCTCCTCCATTCTCATGCTGCAATTCCGCCAAGGTAGCAGAGAGGGTTTGGTGAAATCTCTCGACTATCCCTTGGCTCATGGACTAATATGGGGTTGAATGTTCATGCTGTAATCTGTGAGTTTTCGTACCGTTCCTCAACTCATTCGGCATAAAGTGCCTTCCTTGTTCACTCTGAATCATGACAGGGAAACCAAACCTGCAGAAGAACTTAAGTGTGGCTTTGACAGCATTCTTAGAGGTTTCACTCATGACCGGGATAGCCTCTCCATACCATGTGAAGCTGTCGATTATTGTCAAGCAATGGGAGTTTCTGGCCCTCGAGTGGATGAGCCCCTGCAGCATGTAGTAGTCTATCACTACATCCTGGAAAGGGACACCTGCAGAAGGAATATTCTTCAACTGAGCCTTGGGCATCCTCTCATTAGGATTTCCAACTGTTTGACAGGTTGGACATGTCACAACAAAGGATTTGATGTCCCTTCTCAGTCCTGCTCAGTAGAAGTTTTCAGCCACTGCCTTGGTGGTGCAACTAATCCCGAAGTGTCCACCTATCCCATCATGAGCAAAACAGATGACCTTGAGGTGTAATGTTCTGGGAACTATTAAGCACTTCTGAAGGGCATTAGCAGGGTCAGCCCTCTTCTGGGACACACTGAAAAGCACGTTGATCTCTATAAGGTACTGGGCCTCGGTCCATCCTCCCGAAAGGTCCAAATCAGAGAGGGCAGTCCAAACAAGATCTTGTAGGTCTGGGTCCGCTGCTTGAGTAGCCATCAGCTGGTAATGGCTCAATCTGGGGGTCAGCTGAGCCGTGGGAGCAGAGCTGTCAAATTCTTTCAGCCACCGGATCTCTCCCAGACAGACATCAGTAAGATAATCCAGGCTATTCGAGGCTTCTTCTACAGTGGAGGGTGTAGTGCTGTCATGCGGCGGAGTGGCATTCTCAACTCTTACAACTACAAGAAGTCTTGCCCCAACAACATGGCATGTTCAGTAGTTAGTCTGTCAGTGATTCGAAATTAATGGGTTCGGGGTGCCTATGTGTCACCCTGGCTGATGGGAAGTCTTACTGTAGGCAAGTCCAATGTGTGCCTGTTGAACCAGCAAATAGACAGGAGTTCATCCTCCCGAATAACCACTTCTGAAGGCACTTCCGTGCACAAGATTAGGCTAACCTCCAACCCAGTGTCAACAGTATTCGAAAGCACTCAAGCTGGAGCGAAGCCATCAGGGGAAGCTATTGTTACCTGTGGGAGTTCAATCCTCTGCATGGAGCCTGCTGCCCTGAACGTTGGTCTGGACAGTCTTGGGTGCAACATGCTTCGAACACCCATGGTATCAGGCAGATGCATGGCCTACTGTCTTACAATCATGGCATGTTTCCTTACTGAAGACCCACTTGAATCCATTTGAAGTAGGCTTGGTTGAGGGGGAAGAACCATTTGCAGCTGACCAGGCAGGCCCAGGTTTCCTCTTATTCGCCCTTCGGTAGGGCAAGCATCAGTTCGGTGCCCTGGCTTCTTGCATAGGTAGCACAGGGCCTTGCCACTGTCATAGTTTGCGAGCCGGGGTTAGTGCAAAGTTTACTCATTATCCAAAATTTTGGAATTTTCAAAATTATTTCCTTGTGCGCAATCTAAGAGATTACTGACTAAGTGCCTTGCACACTATGAACAGAAAAAGGTAAGAGTACACACCCTTTAGAATAACCAAAGTCATATACCAAATAAGGATTGAATATAACACATACTCTGTTTATGAATTACTATAATTTTCTAAGGAAGTTATCAGAAGACATAAAATACAGGAGCGCTGTCTGGCTCAGTGTTACTGGTGATGTTACTTAGTTTTTCAGAATCACAAGATAATGTGCCACTACTCTGCAAACAAACAATGGTTCGAACAAAGGAATTATTGACATATGAATGAGCATCATGAACTATTAAAATTAGCACACAACCAAAACACTATTCAGTGGAGTACTGTAAGCGAGCTTGTGTGTCACTGGCATTCAGGAAGTGATTTCCCAAATATTGGCACTGGTAACACATAAGATTTCACAAAAAAAGCTCAACTCTTTGATATTGCAAGAATTACTGTTAACACTAAGCTTCAAATATGAGTAGGGAATTTCAGTCAACATTATGATGATATTGCAACAAATCCTCATTAGTCGCATAGGGGGACGGGGATCTAGGAATGGGAATGAGATGAGTGCTAGGAACAGAGGTGAAGAGCCAACAGAACAGATGTACACTTCAAGTTACCTGATTCGGCAGAATGACGGGCATAGTTCTGTACCAGGTCATTGTCCAAGGGACATGGGTCGCTTGCAGCCCTTCACCAGGGAACAAAGGATAACTTCTTCGTGAGCGCCTCAGTGGCGTGGTCGGTTTGGTGTTTGCTTCTCGCCTTGGTGGTCGCGGGTTCAATTCTCGGCCATTCCATTGAGGAGTGAGAGATGTGTATTTCTGGTGATAGAAGTTCACTCTTGAAGTGGTTCGGAAGTCACGTAAAGCCGTTGGTCCCGTTGCTGAATAACCACTGGTTCCATGCAACGTAAAAACACCATACAAACACACAAACAGGTAGTCACATTCGTCAATCATACTCACTGGCAGAATCTCAACACAGTTCTTAGGTTTACTAGCCTCCACAGCATCAAGACGATGTTTAAGGAAAGTGGTTGGCAGGGTCATCCGGCACAAGACACGCTTCCATGTCAATGTACTGCAACAGAGCTGGAGTTGAAGAGCACTGTATGTGCACATACATCCCTTTACCACAAAAATGTCATCCGACCAACCTCCAACTGTCGAGCAAGTGGCCCTGGCACCTACCAATCCCTGTGCCCCTCACACTAGTTCCGTTTTCACATACAGTTGTCTTTACATTATACTGTATGTTGGGGACTCTGAGATCTCAGAGACAATGTTACGGTGTCGATATATCCTGGCCAAAGGTCGACACAGTGTTACGGCCTCTGAGAGAGGTCCGCTTCAGGTTCGATATGAAATAATAAAAAAAAATACTTTAACACCAACAGCTGAAACTAGGAATACGAATATAGAAAGAAACATTAACACAACAAAGTTTAATTTACAAGCTTACTAACAAAGGTAAATGCAGAATGGTATCTCCTATTTACATAAAAAGATAGAATCTTACACTGCATGAACTGGGGGAATAGTGAGCCATTTCAATACTTACTAGTCAATTTGGCAATTTGACGCGCTGGCTTCATAAATGTAAAGCGGCAATTGCAGTCGTCCTCTTGACTCCGTATTCCAGAAACTAGTCTACTTGAAAGGCAGGAATTCCCCAAAACCTGTAGCAGGACCTTTTCTTCTCTGAAGTCTGCTCGACGTCGAGAAAACACGGCCGTCCACTCCTGAAGATGACTGGACCAATATCCAACCAACTCTCGAACAACTCTTCTTTTGATTGATACTTTGTCGGTTCCTTCGTCTCTAGTGTAGTCTCTCTCTGACGATCACTGCTGCTGATCTCTCACTGATAATCTGATCTGTGGCTCTTACTAACTGGTGATCTCTCTCTTTTACGATCTCTTCCTCTTACGATCACTGTTTGCTCCTACTTCCTCCGTGCTCCGTCGTATTTATACGGCGTCCTGGGGGCGGAGCCTGCGGCGAGCGTCACAGGTTCCCAAGTTTACTAGAATTTCTTAGATGAATCTAGACGAGGTATTGCATCAGAAATCGCGGTGTTTCTCACGTAACAATGGCGCGTTTTTGCGCTCCACAACACACCTGATGAATCCAGAACAGGCGCCTCCAACACGGGCGCGAAAACCTCCTTACTGCTGAACTTCTCGAAAATGCGTCCTCCTTTCCTTTATATTCCTTTGCTATGGAGCAATTACCATCACACGCCCCCCCAAAAGAGAAAAAAAATGAAATCAACTGATTTTATTTTTTTCTAAAGAGAAGCAAGAATTAAACAGCGGGGAAACAATTCTGCATAAAGCTTTAATCCAGTCAAACACGCACACTTCCCCACTCACACACTCACTCGTGCGATAACAGAAAACGGTTATTAGGCTACTCATTCTGAGAAATCTCTAGAGAGGCTATCAGCTAATACGTCTTGTAATTCTAAACTCCAACGCATTAGACGTTTATTCTTGTTCCTAAACCTCTCCAAATAAACTAATGGATTATGATCAGTATACACAGTTAAAACAGAACCGCTACGCGCGTAAATCTCTAAGTGTTGCAAGGCTGTAACTAAACCAAACAATTCCTTTTCAATAGTGGAATAGTTCTGTTGTGCTTTATTCAGTTTCTTTGAATAATAGGCAACTGGGAGTTTCATTCCATTCACTTCTTGCAACAAAACCCCTCCTACGCCAATATCACTGGCATCGATCGCTAAATTAAATTCCTTACCAAAATCGGGTAATAATAGGACTGGCTCGTGAATCCTTATAGCCTTTAACTTGTTGAAGGCTTCCACACACGTGTCATCAAATACAAAACTGCGTCCTTTCTTAAACAGATTAGTTATGGGAGCGCTTATTTCCGAGAAATTTGGTACGAATCTACGGAAATACGAAACCATTCCGAGAAATCTCATGGCCTGTTTTTTAGTTGTTGGGATTGGGAAATTCACGATAGCTTCTATGTTCCGATCCTTTGGACAGATTTTACCAAGACCTACCTTATGTCCTAGATAAGTAATAGAGGCTTTCCCAAATTCGCACTTCTTTAGATTAAGAACGAGATTCACTTTAGTAAGGGCCCTCAAGACTCTCGCCAAAATCCTTACATGATCCTCCCAAGTCTCTGAAAATATCACAAGATCATCTAAGTACACGACACAGTTGTTGATGCCATTTAAAACTATTCATTAACCTTTGGAAGGTACTGGCTGCGTTCCTCAAGCCAAAAGCCATAACTTTGGGCTCGAAACTACCAAATGGTGTTATAAAGGCGGAAATTTTCCGGGCTCGTTCACTTAAAGGTACTTGCCAATAACCCTTAGCCAAATCAAGCTTTGAGATGAACTTGGAATTTCCGATTCTATCTAAGCAATCGTCAATCCTGGGTAAGGGAAAATTACTTTGCTTGGTTACACTGCTTACCTTCCGGAAATCAATGCACAATCTATCTGATCCATCTTCCTTTTTCACCAGAACTACCGGGGAACTCCATTCACTCTCGCTAGGTACTATCAAATCATTATCTAGCATGAAACTAATTTCCTTCCTCACAGATTCTGCCTTTTCTGGGTTCAGACGATATGGACTTTGCCTAATTGGTTTCGTGTCCTGCAACTCAATATCATGTTCTAAAACATTGGTTAGGCCTAGTTTGTCACTAATAGTTTCAGGATAATTCACTAAAATTCCCTCACCTTTTCCTCTTCTAAACCCTGATTAAAAACTTCGAAATTCTTAAGCACCTCAGAGTTTTTCTCAAAGCTAATTTCTTTCTGGAACACCGTCACTACAGGCACGGGGCGTTCGTTATATTTCTTGAGCAAATTTACGTGCAGCCACTTTGCTCTACGTTTACCCATATCTATTAAATAATTCAGATTCCCCCTCTTCTCTAAAATCGAAAAAGGACCCTCGAACTTATACGATAAAGAGGGACCTTCTTTCTGGACTAATACTAAAACTTTATCTCCTACACAGAGATGTCTCTCTTTCGCTCTAAGATCATGCTTTCGTTTAGTTTCCTCTTGACTCTTCCTCTCGGTCTCCTTCGCTAGTTGCCAAGCATTCCTTAAACTATGTTTATAATGCTCTAGATTAGTGATGTAGCCCTCACTACCTTCTTTATTCATTAAGTGACATTTTAACATTTCCAAAGCACCTTTAGCGGTGTGACCAAAAACAAGCTCAAATGGACTAAACCCGGTAGTGTTACTCGGAGCTAACCTTAAAGCTAACAGAACGAATGGTAACTTTTCTTTCCAGTCGTCTTCGAAGTTCTTACACAATTTCCGTAAGCAACTCTTTAACGTTTGATGAAATCTCTCCACAATGCCTTGTGATTCAGGATGATAAGGTGTGGAAGTTACGAGTTTGATGCCTAACTCTTTCATTCTATCCTTGAAATATTTGGATACAAAATCACTACCATTATCACTGTATAGTACGAGGCAGACCAAACTTAGAAAAATAATTCAACAATCGTTTAACTACAGTCCTCGCGTTGCCGCTTTTTACGGGTACCGCCTCGGGATAGCGAGTTAGTCTATCAATGATTGTCAACAGATATATATTCCCTCCCTTACTTCTAGGCAAAGGTCCAACCATATCAATAACTACATTCTCAAAAGGTTCGCCTACCGAAGGAATATTACACAACGGAGCTCTGGGGATTACTTGATTCGGTTTCCCGGCAATTTGGCATTCATGACAGCTTAACACATACCTCTTTACATCATTTTTCATCTGAGGCCAAAAGTACGCCCTACTAATACACTTGAAAGTTTTATTTACTCCCAAATGTCCTTGCTCAATGCTCATCGTGTGCTAACTTCAAAACTAGCTCACGCAGCTTCCTAGGAACCACTAATTGTTTGGTGATTTCTCCTTTAATACCTGACTTCGGTCGAACATAACGACACAAAACTTCGTCCTTTAAACAAAGTTTCCTTACACACAGCATCGAGATCATCATCCAGTCTGCAACTTGACTAGCTCATCCTCATCCAAAACGTTAGAGCATAATTCATCACCACAACTAGGACTAGATACCTGTACATTTACTACGTTACTTCCGAAAGCTTCACCTTCCGTTTGGCTATCACTGTCTACGATAGAGTTTAGGTCTCTCAGCCACACTCATGCCAACATCAACCTCGCTACCTCTATCACACTCGTTCGAATCCACGAACTCACTCACGTTCGAATCTGCGAACTCACTCTCGTTCGAATCCACGAATAAATTATGACCGTAGTCTACGTCTGTATCTAAACCCGACCTAGTTACTACCATTTCAGGCACTGGAATATTCCTCACAACAGGATTCACATTCTTGGATAAAGCTAAGTCGTTACCAACAATGATGTCAACGCCTTCAACAGGCAAACTGTCCACAACGGCAAGTTTCACTTCTCCTGACACTACCTGACTTTCTAAATTCAACTTCAACAAAGGACAAAGAACACAAGTGTTAGGAAATCCACCTAACATGACTTTCTCTTCCATATTCATTTCTGCCTTGTTCGGCACACACTCACTCCTTATCAGTGATACAGCGGCCTCTGTGTCTTGAAGCAAGACCACTTCTCTCGAATCTACTCCTCCAAGAGAGGAAACTACGCCTTCCGACAGAAATTCACCAAAAACTTTCCTAGTTTCTCTCATCACATCATCCCTATTTGACGAAAGGTTAACTAGAGACACTGGTTTCTTACCGTCCTTTTCTACCGCACAGTTCCTCGCTAAATGCCCTTTCCCATTACATCGGAAACAAGTTAATTCTGAGCCACTAGATGCCATTCTACTCTTACAAACCTTAGACGTATGACCAGGTTTTCCGCATGTATAACAGGAATAGTCACTTTTACTCGCATTGCTATTACTAGGACTGAAACCTTTACTGCTTTGTACTCTACCAGACGAAGGATCATTTCGTTTCTTACTAACACTCAAATTATGAGTTAGACTATATTCGTCAGCTAGCCTAGTTGCTCCTGCAAAAGATACTTCTCGCCTATCCTCTATATAAAGCTTAATCTCAGGGGATACGTTATCTTTGAAGTTATCTAACAACACTAAGTTCTTCAAACTATCAAAATCCTCAACCTTAGAAGAAGTTAACCAGTCAAAAAAACAGCCTTTCTAACTTCTTACCGTATTCTACATACATAATATTTTCATCCTTTCTCAAATTTCTAAATTTCTTACGGTACGCCTCCGGTACTAACCTATATGCGCTAAGAACAGTTTCTTTCACGATATCGTAATTTATCACATTCCTCCTTAGACATGCAACTATACACAGTAAGCGCCCTACCACTCAAAACTGACTGCAAATATAAAGTCCACGTTTCTTTAGGAGAACCTACTCGTTCCATTAACTTCTCAAAACACATGAAATATGTCGTAACATCTTCCGCATCGAACTTTGGTACTAATTTCAGCACTGCATTCATACCTAACGTATCAGCTTCGTTTTTGTTCTCGCCTGACCGACTGTTACGAGTACTTTCCCTTAACCGAGCAATTTCCAACTCATGCATACGTTCTTTCTCTCTCTCTTCCTGCTGCATTACCAATATTTCTCTCTCTTGCTGCATTTTCATTGCTTCTCTCTCTTTCTCTTGCTGCATTATCATTGCTTCTCTCTCTTTCTCTTGCTGCATTTTCATTACTTCTCTCTCATACTTTTCCCTTTCTTTCCTTTCAACATACTCACGGAGATCATTCCCCTCTAGACCTAGTAGCTTACCTGACTCAATAAACTTTCACCATCTCACTCATTCTGATTCTTTCTATATTCTCCCTGTTTCAAACTGTTAAAGTGTTGATAGCCTAGGCAAGGTCGCCACAATGTTACGGACTCTGAGATCTCAGAGACAATGTTACGGTGTCGATATATCCAAGGTCTAAAGAATACCAGGTCAGACCGTCTCAGCGTTACTGCGCATATTGTGACGTTACTGGTATGTGGCCATAAAAGAAAACCAAGAAAACAATAAAATGAAGGGTCACTATGGGAATTGTCACGACCTTGGGTGAGAAAGGTCCCCGTTAATCTTCAGGTACTGCTGAATTAAAGGATTGAATCCGGTCTAAGAGAGCTTCCTTGTTCTTCACTCTGGTGAGGTAAAATACTGACTGATGACATTTTTTTACCTGAACCTCGGCCAGATGCAGCCTCGTGACGTCATGCGCGAGATTGTCCTTATTTTGGTCGGAAGCGGTCTGACCTGGTATTCTTTAGACCTTGGATATATCCTGGCCAAAGGTCGACACAGTGTTACGGCCTCTGAGAGAGGTCCGCTTCAGGTTCGATATGAAATAATAAAAAAAAATACTTCAACACCAACAGCTGAAACTAGGAATACGAATATAGAAAGAAACACTAACACAACAAAGATTTATTTACAAGCTTACTAACAAAGGTAAATGCAGAATGGTATCTCCTATTTACATAAAAAGATAGAATCTTACACTGCATGAACTGGGGGAATAGTGAGCCCTTTCAATACTTACTAGTCAATTTGGCAATTTGACGCGCTGGCTTCATAAATGTAAAGCGGCAATTGCAGTCGTCCTCTTGACTCCGTATTCCAGAAACTAGTCTACTTGAAAGGCAGGAATTCCCCAAAACCTGTAGCAGGACCTTTTCTTCTCTGAAGTCTGCTCGACGTCGAGAAAACACGGCCGTCCACTCCTGAAGATGACTGGACCAATATCCAACCAACTCTCGAACAACTCTTCTTTTGATTGATACTTTGTCGGTTCCTTCGTCTCTAGTGTAGTCTCTCTCTGACGATCACTGCTGCTGATCTCTCACTGATAATCTGATCTGTGGCTCTTACTAACTGGTGATCTCTCTCTTTTACGATCTCTTCCTCTTACGATCACTGTTTGCTCCTACTTCCTCCGTGCTCCGTCGTATTTATACGGCGTCCTGGGGGCGGAGCCTGCGGCGAGCGTCACAGGTTCCCAAGTTTGCTAGAATTTCTTAGATGAATCTAGACGAGGTATTGTATCAGAAATCGCGGTGTTTCTCACGTAACATTGGCGCGTTTTTGCGCTCCACAACACGCCCGACGAATCCAGAACAGGCGCCTCCAACACGGGCTCGAAAACCTCCTTAATGCTGAACTTCTCGAAAATACGTCCTCCTTTCCTTTATCTTCCTTTGCTATGAAGCAATTACCATCACACTATACCAATTGAACCGTTCTGACATCAAGTCTGCTATACAATCTTTTAGCGCAGCCTTCTCGGATGAGGAAATACCTGCTACCAGAAAACATCCTCCAGGAGCATTCTGCAAAAAACTTGTCCTCGCACAATAAAATATCATATATCGCTAAGTGGCTAAGGACCTGCTCAGTGGAAATCTATGGCAATGACCCTTACAATCTGCCCCCAAAGGGACCTGGTGATCTAAGCCTACCTGCGGTGTACCCTACCACAGAAAGTGGGTTCCAAACAGCAAAATCCCTCTCAGAAAAAAATTAAAAACACTAGGTAAAAATTGAGGAAACAAATAAATTTCACAGACCTGGGATGTGATCAAAGGATTACAGGAATCACTCAACAGTCTTGAAACTGTGGAAACAA
Organism: Macrobrachium nipponense; assembly: GCF_015104395.2. NCBI lineage: Eukaryota > Metazoa > Arthropoda > Malacostraca > Decapoda > Palaemonidae > Macrobrachium > Macrobrachium nipponense. The sequence continues at coordinate 48,469,437 of NC_087205.1, read as the reverse complement.
ATAACAATCTCTCATGGATCTGGGATGTGATCAAAGGAGTGCAGGAATCATTAGACAATTGTATAGCAAGACACCAGACTCCTTTGAATGTGGCATCTATTATTTCTTTACCTCCCAGCAACATGAGAAGTGAGAGTGCAACATGAAGTCGAGATGACTATACCCTCCCAAGTGGGAACTGCCCTCTCTCAATCGGATGAAGCACCCACATCACCTGTAGACCTCCCAGAGGGGACTGTTGGACTCCCAAATTTCTCTCCCTCCCTAGTGCCTCTGGTGGAAGCTAGATCCTCAGTGACGATCACCAACCCTCATGAGTCTCCCAACCCTATCTCTCCCCCCCACCCCCACCCCTCATTTCGGATGATGATGAGAATGATCATGAGGGGTCTGGTGGCTGACAGACAAACCAATTAGAAAAAAGAAGAGAACCTCTCGGTTGCTGGCTGGACCGAAGCCCAGCAAGTGTAAATCAACTCACCCAAAACCTGAGAAAAGATGTCATGTGATTCACTATCTACGCTCATCAGTAAAGCTAGACACCAAAGTAGAGAGAGTCAGTCTGACCCCTTCATCTCCCACGAACTCCCATGCAAAATTAAACATAAAGTGGCTTCCACAAATACCTGACTATTTTAGCACCTTGATGTCCTTAAGGCAAGAATTTCAGTCCAGGCATAAGTCTCAAGATATATCCTAACCCATGAACAATTCCAAGCCCCCACCCGCAAGGGGAACCTACTGACACCCCTAGCAGTGGTTTAGGTGCAAGCTTGCCTTCTACCACAAGTGCTAGCCAACCTCCCATGACAAGTTACTGCCCACCCCCACTAGTTAACCCCACATCCACCCTAATGATCTCCCATCTTTGTGAATATTTTTGGCCTCAAGCGGAACAGTCTTCTCCTAAACATGTTCTCCAAAAACTTAAATGGCATCACTGCACTGCAAGAAATGTTCCTCTGGCCACATGACCTTGTCACCTGTGATTCAGTACATGAAGACTTCAGAGGTTTCTCAACCTCATCGATATAAGTTACACATTAAATCGAGGCTGGTCACCCGAAAAGAGGCCTTTTTTTCCTGCGGCACAATCATTAGACAATATGGTAAATGTGGTGACATACAGGAGTGATAGATTGCTGGGGCCTCAAGTGACAGTTGGGGACTGTAAGATACTAATAATTAATGTTTATATTCCCTGGGAAAATAATCATAATTTTGATTAATACTACATGATCCTAGGTGAGTTACACAGTATTATTCACGATTCACCTGCCGATTGTATGTGTATAATTAGGGACCTTAATTCTCACCCCACAAAACAATTTTATAATGAAGTTATCCGCTTCTGTTAAAATCATGCTCTCCAAATTAGCGACGTCATGGGCCTCCCTCCTTCCTCCTATTCCTATGTGCAAAATAGAATGGACACAATTACAACCTCCTGGCTGGACCACTGCATCATGTCCCCAGAACTTCATGATTCTGTTGTGACCTGCAACATTCGCTTCGATCTTGCAACAGCCTACGATCACATCTCTTTACAGGTGTCGTTCAGTAACCCATCCCTCCCTACCATGAAACCCCTAACTGATCGCCCACCAGCTGTAAACTGGGATTTTAAAAACTGGCAGACACCTGACTTTGTACTAACTAAATGTAGAGATGACCACCACAGGGGAGATCTGAAAGAATTCTATTCAACATAATTTCCACTATGCTTGCCTCTGCCAGGGCTGCCTTTAGAATTCATCAAGGCAGTTCTTGTAATATAGTACCTGGCTGGAATGACACAAGAAATGTTTTTAATGTGGAGACAAAATAGTAGCCCCAGGGAAAGGACACTGCATTGCTAATGAGACAGGTGAGAGTGCAGTTCAAACTTGCTCTTAAGTGCTGTGGAATAAATGAAAAGCAATGCCTAGAAATTCAGAATCCAGCTTGTATCCCCGTTTTTGGAATGATATTCAGTCCCTAAATCCAAAAACTAAAAAGATATCACAGATAGTAGAAGAAGGTGTCAGTGACAAGGCTATCGCAAGAATATGGGGCGATCACTACAGCAACATCCTGAATTGCATAAACTATCAAGACTACCAAAGGGATGTAGATAACCTCCTTATTGTTAACATTCAATTTCATTTCGCAGATCGTATCACGCCAGGTAACATCAGCAATGCCATAAACAACCTACCTAATAATAAATTCCCCGGTTGCGATAGTCTTTCTGCAGAAGCTTTCAAATTCTGCCACCCATTAATTTACATTTTGGTAGCTGTGCTATTCAGTGCGTGAATAATTCATCAATTCCTTTCAGACTCCCTACTCTTAATTCACTAAATACCATTAATCAAAAACAAGCTAAAGGATGCAGCTGACCTTGACAATTATCGCCTGATTGTAGTCACTACGATTGTGTCGAAGATACTTGAGTTGGTTCTTTTAGTGAGACTTCTCCCCTTTCTACACAACACTGGCTACAAGTTTGGATTTAAAGCAAACCACTCAACCAACACCTGCATCTACAGACGGAAAGAATTGCTGAACTATTACCTATCATCAGCCTTTCCTGTTTTCCTATTTTTTGTAGAAGTGAGAAAACCATTTGACAGTAAACTACCTGAAGCTCTTCCTGTAGCTGCAAAAAAGAGGCACACCTCTACATTTAATAGGCATTTTATATTGCTGGTTCTCCACACATCAGTAACACATGGGGTAACATATTGTCGTACACCTTCAGCTCCCTAAACAGGCTTCGGCAACCAGTCATTCTCTCTCCATGCTTGTTTAATACGTACACAGATGCCCTGAATGTCAAACTGAACTCACTCCCTATCAGATGCATTGTCAATGAAACTACTATAAACAACCTCTGTTATGCCAACGATATGTTTCTGATTTCCCCATCAGTGCAAGGTCTCCAGCAACTCATCGACACTTGCCGCTAATATGCAGAGGAATTTGATATCCTATGCAATGAAAGCAAGACCCAATGCATGACGCTGCTCCCGAGATCACTTAAGGATTTTGCAGAACCACAGATTTTCCCCAGAAATCATCGGCTGGAATTTGTGCATAAACTTCCATATTTGGGTCACATTACCACAGACAACCTAAAAGATATGGCAGACATAGAACAGAGGCATCGTAAACTGTGCAGTTGACAACATGACTGCAAGGAGCTTTGCCTTCTGTCACTGAGACATGAAACTGGAGCTCTATCGCTTGGTACTACTACAGTATATATGGGTGTTCCCTTTGGACGAACTAGACATGAGAGACCATGAGACATATCACTGTTGTTCACAATGACATTCTGAAATGCCTCACAAACACTCATTACCACAGTCACCACACACATATTCACAGAAAACTACCTGGGCAATTTAAAATTCATTGAAGGTGAACAATGTCCAGTCTGATCACCGGAGTGAGAAAAAGCAGCAATTCGCTCATACAAAGCATCCTAAGCAGTGCGTAGAGAAGATCTAAATTTTGGGGAAGATGGGAAAATGAGCCGTTTGTTCCCTAAATGTCTTAATCTCTATTTTTGCAAAGTGTCATCTGCAGAATCTGTCATTTTTATTATATATTTCTACAATTATTGTTATTACTGGTATTTCCCTTTTTGTATTATTACTGTGAATAGTATAGAGTTTTGCTACATTCAATTTGCGTATTTAGCAGTCTGGACCTGATTACTGTAACCACCCAAGGTCCCTAGCTGGAATTTAATTCTACGCAAACTTTTCACTAATTGTCATAATTTTTAATGTTTTTTTAACTATTCTCAATATTACTACTGCTATTACCATTATTATGAATACTATCTTTTATACTACTTCAGCAATGGATATTGCCTAATAATCATTGTTTATCATGTTATTTCATGTATCTAGATTGTGTATGTTATTGTCTGTATTTTATATATTTCATGTATATGACCTTGAGCTGAAATAAAAATTTATTATAATTATTATTATTATATAGTACTCTATCCCTAACCGAGGGATCTTCAAATGGCTAGGGCAGCGTGGTGCATTCTGGCTCACATACAAATGCAGAGGTAGGGGCCTCTTTAAGTCCTATGTATACCCCGATATTTAACCCGGTGTCAGCCTGTCAGAACTTGCTGATGTTGTTATCAAAAAACAGGTCGGAGTTCTTTAGGGGGCGATTCATCTCAGGTCTTTTATGCTCATTGCTAATCACTCACTGTATCCCGAAATAACCTTTCAACGATGGTAAGAAGGTGCAATACAAGTGCAGGTGGCTAGAGAGAGGTCAAGTGATCTGCAGATACAAGGGAGGCAGAGTCAGGAGCTCAAGGGGCCGACAACAATGATATGGGTCAGGTCAGGTAGAAGGATTAGGGATTGACCCCGAAATCTCACTCATGAGACCTGTGACTTTTGATTACTTGGGAGGCCTTCCTTACGTTAATAGCTGTTCAAGTTAAGCTGGGACTATATTACAATAGAAAAGGGGTGCGAGTCCCTTCTTGTGTACTTCTAACCCTTTGTGTTGGGTCTGGGCACAGGCCACCTGCAAGCCCTGTTGAAGCTGACAGGTCATTTGTCATCTTGAGACTAGTCCCAAGGAAAAGTCATTAAAAACGGTCTTTGTCTTCGTTCGTCTAGCAATACAATAGGGGGAAAAAAGAATAAGTCAAAGCAATTTGAAGGGGTTCTTATCCTATGCAGGTGTGGAAAGGGGACCCTGATTAGTTTACAAACAGAGAAATTCGTTACTCTACTGCTTGCCTCCTCCCATGGTTTTGAATTTTATTGTACTGTCTCAAATCTATTTTCAAAATGTCTACGTTTGTATGCAAAAACGAAAAAGAGAGCATACAGAATGGATAATCATGGTTATATAATATATATATATATATATATATATATATATATATATATATATATATATATATATATATATATATTGACTCTGCTCCTTCTCTACAATATTATACTTAATTGCAACCCAGGACTGTACAGCATAGTAAAAGACATTTTCTTTGTATGCCTGTTGAACAGTTGCATTTTATATATCTTGTAACAATACACATCTTATGTAAAGAAAATAAATGTACTTCCCTTGCGATCTAGTACCAAATCAGCATCCCAAAAGGCACCAACCTATTTTGTGAAAAAATAGCTATTTGATTATGTTCATATTACTTATAAAAAATACCCATGGTGATGTATGTGTTAATGGGTCAAAAGACCCCATTTAACTAAAAGGAGAGAACTGATAGCAAGACCTACCTTGGTTCGTTTCCATCACCTGTCATCCCTGTAGCTAGCTGAAAATTATTCATTAAGTCTTAGGTGAATTCAAACCCCTGATATACAAAACTATAATCTTTATTTTCTCAAATAGCTAACATAAAAATGGAACAAAATGAATTAAAGAAAATTCCAAAGAAAATCATTAAATCACCTTTACTCTTCCACAAAAGCATCATGTATATAATTATCCCCTTTATCCTCACTTGCCAGACTACCACCTGAGTCTTTATCAATACACGTCATATGAAAGTCTAGAGAATTCATTTTTAAATAGCAACAACAGAATCCTTCTGAAATAAAGAGACCACAATTATCAGACAATGAAATGTTAAAGTTCATCTGAAATTAATGTCCCTGCTCTAAATGTTCTTTACCTTTTCCGATGGATCTTAGTGCCTCCTCGGATCTCCAAAGTCTCTTGTGACCACTGCGACAGTTTGTTGTCTAATTCCCATACTAGAGATTATATCTCATTCATTTGTTCTAACGGATGTATGGACATACACACGCTACTGAACACACAAATGCACGCATGCTAGTCTATTCTGTGCATTTTCATTTCCCATGTACATATCCTATTTAATGCACTGATGTCACAACCATGTGATTCCAAACTAACCAGGTCATTTGTGTGGTCGCAGTATATTATTATAATGCGTAAGCTTTTCTTGTCTGTTCCAATGTTTGTAAGCTCCTGTAAACAATTTAGTCCAGGAGCTCACAGAGATTTGTATTACATCTCGAGTACAAAAGGTTTGATAGCTAAAGTCATCAGCTGGTGTGATGGGGGCCTCTGAATGGTCATTCTTGAGTTATGTCGTTGGTGCGTTGAGGTTGGGCGCTGCTTGAATTGCCCCCCAAAGCAGGCTTAAATTACATTTTGTAGTACATCAATCAAACATGTGATAAAAGTTTCGTTTTGACATTGTGATTACAGATGTGCCATTCTTAAATGGAGCAATTGATGCAAAACGAATTTAAGAAGGGCCCAAAGGGGGTGCTACTGTCACATTTAAATCACAATTTGAGTACATCAATGAAACTTTGTGGAAATATATCTTAGAGCTTCCTGATGAAGGATTAGTAATTCTTAAGTGCCAAATTTGGTGCAAACCCCATTTAAGAACGACCTAAAGAGGGCGCTGTTTTTTGCACATTTAAAACATGTCTTACATACTTTAATGAAACTTTGTAGAAATATCCTTTAGAGCTTCATGATAAAGAATCAGCAGTTTGCAAGTGTCGAATTTGGTGCAAAACCCATTTAAGAAAAGCCTAAAGAGAATGCTATATCAGCATATGGCGGATTAAAAAAAATGTTCCAGCTCCATGACCTATTTGTATACCGTGAATAAGACTTCATGGGAATATTTTTTTATCTGATATAGAAGAACAAAGGAACTACAAATTTATATATTTAAGTATTTATTCATACGAGAAAAGGTGCATAGGTGAAGAGTGAAATATAATTTACGTGTCAGTACTGTTTACAATTCGATATTTATTTATGTTAATTACCCGGATATTATGTAATATCTAACATATCTAACTCATGAATTATTAGTTTTTTAAATCTAGTGTTTCTTCTATCCTCAGCTCCAGACATTGTAGCCGTGAACCTCTGAAGAGCTTCTTTCATCGTGTTAGAAACTGTAGAGCTCATTACCATTACTCTGAAAGTCTTCTGGTAGTCAAGTTGCTTTTCTAGAATTTGGAGAGGCCTGACCTTCCCTTTTCTGACAAATGCGGATGTACAGTCTGATCCTGTGAAGGCATGGAAAGCTGGCAGCGCTGCACAAAGATCTGGTCCTAGTTCCTTCCATATTGCAGTCAGGTTGACATAACAACGATTGTTCTCTGAAACTGTTCCAATATCCATCCACAATGTTGGCAGAAATCTATTGCAGTAGTACAATGATATCATTGCAATGACTGTGTCGGATGCCCTGACCACTATGTATCCATTCTCACGACCAGCTGATAAGGAATGCCGACAAATGTTTGTGTCTGCCTCTTCATGGTTGTTCTTTAATCCATCCACTGTGTTTCGCTGTATCATACCCTCTGTCACCTGAAACTTATAGCATTCCCCTTGGATATATAAGAAGACTTCACGATCCCCAAAAATGTTAGCGTATGAAGAGTCTTGCCATTCATTGGCAAGAAACTGAAGTAGTTGCTTCTTGAAGGACTTGGACTTCAGTGCATAGTTTAGATTTCTTGGCACTCATCTCTGCTCTGACCCTGTGATGATGAAGTTTCAGTCATCAGATCCTCACCTGTTTCTTTCAGTGTCCTTTATTGAAGGCTATGGATCATCATCAAAGCCTATGTGTATGCATTTGGCTGATGCTGCTAAACTCTGGGTAAGAATACTTCTGGCTAACCCTTCAGAAAATCATCAAACATTTTCATGTTGAATTCGTCTTGGCCTAAGTTCTGTAGTAATATCTTTGCTAATCAATCCTGTCATCTCTTGCAGCAGACTAATGAACAATGCTCAGGTAGCCTTTGTTAACATCCATCTGAGGCGAGCAGAGTCGTCATTAGTGAAAGAGGTGATTCCTGTCATTCGAGATGCGGCGTCGGCATTGATAGTTTACTCCAGTGTCAAATCCACAAGAATTCTGCTGAAATCATCTTCTGTACTTTGCACTGTGAATGCACCCTGATTAAGTATCTCTCTAAGGCCAGAATGAGTCTCATCAATATTTAATAAGTCCAATTGGTATTTTGTTAACCGGTGGGAATAGTTGATGTGGCGTGTGGCAAAGAACAGGTCAATGATCGGTGTCAGTGTGAAGACAAAGAGCTCAATGTTATTTTTCCAGATAGCTCTTTCAAGTTGGTGAAATATGTTAATGTACTCCACATACATCATCCAGAACTTTTCAGTGTATCCATGAGCTCCTGATATGGTTGCCTTGGTGAATTCAGAATACTCTATCAACCACATCTCAGAAAGATCTGAATTGATCACCAGCTCAAGTCCATGTTCTCCTATATTGGTATTTGCTTTCACAGTAAATATCAGGGTATGAAGCCCTTCTCTGTAATCACATGTCTCTAGAAAGGCATTGAAATGCAGGCTTTCAAAGGCAAGGCCAAGTAGCGGATGGAGCCTCTTGCATTGGTTGAAGGGTTTTCCTGTGAGGAACCCAATCAAAGAACCTGGCGCAAGAACAGCAGTCTCTATAAGCATGTCCGGTCCTCCTGATTCAGCTATGAGTTTTCCAAGGGCCTTGAAAAAATGCAATCTCTATATGGAAAGCACCCATCATGATGAAAACATTGTCAAATGTTGGAGATTCTGTAGTCTGGATCTGCATGGCTGGTCTTGCTGCTGCAAGTTCATATGTAACCAATCCATACTCTTGGTTGCATTCTTCAGCACACTTATGGGTTGTTCGAAAGGTTTGTCGCACTATCGAAAAGCTTGTGATGGGCTCATTAAGGTTTGGCATGTATCTCACTTCCTGTTTTGGTAGTTGATCCTTGTAGAAGAAGGCATTGGGAAGAACATCAGTCTCAAATGCGTGGCTCATTATCCACACAAGCTCCAGATGTCTTACAGTGATTGCAGCATCAGGTATGGTAAAAATAGATAGATGTCTTCTTATTGGTAAAGGTAGATATTTTGGGGACACCAAAATAAGGGGCAAGAGATGTGTCTGCGACAGTGAAGAGACCTCTTCTTGACAGCTTTCTTTGCTCTTGGTGTTGCCTTTTTAACTGATGTTGGTGTTTCATCACACTGTTGACTGTTGCTGTATCTCCTGGCAAATTTTGATACAGAATTCCCATTGTATCATTCAGTGTATCGCTCCCGGACAACGTCTGTGTCATCTCATTGAAGTGGTCAAATGCAAGTCTCATTGGAGCTCCTGCCAAAGTGCCCTCAGGGCAAGCTTCTATCATCTCTAGGATTGCCTCAGCAGTTGATGTTTCGAATTCATCCAAGCATGAATAGTTGAAACAATACCCAAACCTATTCAGAACTTCAGTAAACTTCTTGCTACCTGTGATAGATCTCATAGCCATACCTAGAGTTACATGTTCTGCTGGTTTTGCACAGCCTCTTTGGACAACAAACAATGCATCCTGATATATGGGATTAATACGACGTTTAATTTGATTTCCACGTTGGTTAGATATGTTTCCTGTGTAAAGAACTTTGAAGAAGTTCATCACGGGCTGGGGTACAAACGTGTCCCTGTCTCTGATATCATTCAGTGTTGGATTATCTGGTACATCTTTTTTGTAACATTTAACAGCTGCTTTCACAATATTACAGCTGCTTGGTTGAGGAGTCATTCCTTGGACTCCGTGTAGTCATAAGCCACACATACGGAATCATCAGCAATTACAGCATTGCAAAGAATACTACCTAATTTCTTACCTACCGGACTCTGGGGCTTGATTTTGGACCCAAACTTATTTGTTGGGTTTCGCAACAAATTGTGCCTATGCATAGGAGACTCGTCAGCAGATGAACAAAAATCCAAATAACAATCATACACAGATGTCAACAGTTCTGCACGTTTGTCAGCAATTACAAACTTCTCGACATATTCATGGATATTTCTAACAGCAATTATTGTCTTTTTCTGGGAATGGCATCTTTTTTCTGTTTAGTACTAGAAGTTCTATTGGCTGTAAGCAAGAATGCGCTCTTGCATGAATGATGATACTTAGCTTCTTTTGCCACCAGGTCTACACCAACGACTTTTGAAAAGACAGCTGTATCCTGCAGTATTTCAGCAGCCTCCTGAATCCTCCGTCCTGCCTCTAGTGTTTCACATGATCCTAAAAGTTCAATAGCCCCACCTTTTTTCTTTCTCTTTTGATTACAGAAAAGGCACATGGTGACAGGAAGAATTCCGGATGATTAGGGTTTAGCATCGTCATCTACCCTTGCATTGGAATGTAAATGTGCAAATTCCAGGTCTATCTCTAGGAGCTGATGTTGTGGATGTAACGGCTGTGAATTTCTAGTAGCAGGATACATGATAGCCATCGTTCTCGTCTGGGCTCTCGGGCAAGGTGACAACCAAGTCATAATAAACCGTTTTCTGAAATTGGGGGTTTTCACGCCTCTTCTCAGCTGCGGTTTGCAAAGTACTCTAGTTCTTCTCATGGAAGGGTAAAATATTTCAACGTTGTTTCTTCTCCGAGGGCTTCCTAGCATGGAGAATACAACGCCTGTCACGCCTGGAGCCAGAAATAAAAAGGGTTTTCTTTTAAGCTAGAACACGTTCTATATAGCTACATCAATAACTAATTTTCATGTGAAAATGAACAGCTCAAGAGATACATTTTAATTTCATTTCACGTAATAATCCAGCAATGTGTAGAACACACTCGGCTCTCAATTTGGAGACACTCGAAAAAATATCTCAAACCCTTAAGTTTTGAAATAACCCCATAAACTCACAAAAGATCTCAGTATGATAGTAGGTTATCAAAATTTAAACTTAACTACGAAATATTACCAAATTTGTGTTCTATTACTTTGCACAAGGCAATAATACAAACTTATCAGTGTAGACCCTTCTTAACTGGCTAACTTCCATACAAAACAAAGTTGCACCATACTGGTATTATGGAACTCTAATTTTCTTAAACACGAGCACCTGAAAAAAAAGGCCCAATTAATGCTATCAATCTGAAATTGTATCACTTATATACTAAGTGAAACAACAGTAGTGGTATGAAAAACGGAAGAACTCACAATAGAGTGGTGTGGCACATCACATGTGGAGAAGATGACATGATTGAATATATAGGCCTAAAGAAAATGAATAGGTCTTTTCAATTTGCTAATAATAACACCCTCTTTAGGCCATTCTTAAATGGGGTTTGCACCAAATTCGACACTTAAGAACTGCTGATCCTTTATCAGGAAAGTCTAAAAGATATTTCTATAAAGTTTAATTAATGTACGTAAGACGTATTTTAAATGTGCAAAAAATAGCATTCTCTATAAGTCGTTCTTAAATGTGGTTTGCACTAAATTTGACACTTAAGAATTACTGATCCTTCATCAAGAAGCTCTAAGATATATTTCCACAGTTTCATTGATGTACTCAAATTGTGATTTAAATGTGACGTTAGCACCCCTTTTGGGCCCTTCTTAAATGCGTTTTGCACCAATTGCGCCATTTAAGAATGGCACATATGTAATCACAGTGTCAAAACGAAACTTTAATTACATGTTTGATTGATGTACTCCAAAATGTAATTTAAACCTGTTTTGGGGGCCAGTTCAAGCAGCGCCCCCTACTCAACGCACCAACGGCATAAACTTAAGAATGACCATTCGGAGGTCCCCATCAAACCAGCTGATGACTTTAGCTATCAAATCTTTTGTACTCGAGATGTAATACAAATCTCTGTGAGCTCCCACACTATTAACACTACTGTTTTTCGCATTCCAGTCCACTTATTACAAATTTTGTCCTGTGCCTTTTACTTATGTGTGGCGTGCATTTTTCTTTATTTGCATCTTTCGGAGAGGGGTGCCAGCTCTGTAAGCTTCTAAGCTTCGCTGCAGAACCCAGCTTTTCACCATTGTGTTCGACAGCCAGTCACAAAGCATCCTCGCAGTTATGTCCTTATACTTCACTCACATTACTTGTAACTTAGCCCCAAAGTAATTTGGCTTTCTAACTTTACTTCTCCTCCCTTTTGATGGACTGATGACCCTTAAGGACATCCACACCCTGCCTCATGGTGTGGATTAAGATGTGTGTCAGAACAAATTACAAGTATTTTCAGATTATGTTTTATTGCCACATGCTTCATTTAGGAGATGTTTGGTAGAAGCCAATTTTCATGCATACATGTATATGGCAACTCTATAAGCAAAGTTGGCACCAACTGGTGGACCTACAGTTAGTATTCACGTTTCCATTGTACATTGTAGAATACTCACCTTGAAAATGCCAATTATATGGCATGTGGATTACTTATGTTAAAGTTAATTTTTTTTATTCAAGTGCCACATACGAAGCTATTTCATTTTTCTTTCATATTTGCCTTTGCTCTTTTGTATTGTTATATTACTGAATACAAGCTTTATTTTATGATCTATTATACGAGTATGACAGTGCCGAGATATTCCTACTAAAACAAATTTCTGGTCTGTTAAGGTTTGAATGATTCTGTTTCATATACTGTATGTCTAGTAAATGATAATTTATATTGGGTTTTCAAAATTTGTACCAATTTTACAAGTTGTAAATGTATTAATTTACTTTCAAAATACAAGTTATACATTGAAAACAGAACTAATTATCAGGTATGGCAAACATCAACATATCCTACATTGTTGTTTCGGTCCCTCTGTTGGCGTGTTCCTTGTGAAATGAATTGATAATGCCTTCAAGGACAAAGGGAAAATTGCTTAGATTTCCAGAATAGCTCCTGGCGCGGTTTCACCACAGCCTTTACGTTTCCTTAAACTGCCATGAACTTTACTGTGTCAATTGATGCAAAGCGATATTCCAGTTCGTTGAGCTTAAGGGAAGAGTTAATTAAAGTACATAATTGGAACATAACTTGAGAACGATGGCTAACCAGGGTATAAGCAGATCGTGATTTAACTTATAATTGCCGTTGTCGAAAGAAGACTACCACAGCATGGCAAAATATTGTCCTAAGACGGTGATCCAAGAGCCTATACATATTTAAACAAGAGAACACTATTACAGTAGCGGTAAAAGGGAGGAAACTGAAACATGGAAGCACGGAGCAAATATTATTTCTGTAGATGTAGGAAGGTTCTCAAAAACACTGAATTAATGGGAAGTTTGCAGACAACTTTAAATAAATATCTCCATGTGCTGAGGCAAAGAGGAGATGCTCAGAATCAATGACTACAGTGTTCCCTACGCACGGTAATGAGAGCACAGCACAAGACAGGCTAATCAGTAAATAAGCATTTAATTTTGCTGTGGTTCTTCCTTATCCCATATAATATTAACTTTTCCTTTTATGTACACACCCATTCTAAATCTCTACAAGAAAGCGGCAATTTCATTTTGTATCTGGTAAGAGATATATAATGACTCCAACAAGACTTTTCTCATCTACAGACTTTAGGATTATGTCATTGATATTAGTGTAGCTACTCTTCCCATTCAACATGCCGACAAAATTTCAATGATTTTCTCATATTTATAGTACTAAGTGTACCCTACTTGTTAATTCAATCTTCCAGATATTTAATAAAAACTCAAGTAAATATTGAAAATGAGACTTTGTTTTAGTTCCGTGCTATAAAAATTTATAGTATGGTTTAATACACACTGGGTAACACAAATAGTAATAACTATATATGACTGAAAAGATGGGGTATAAATAATTCTAATATCTAATATTTTATTTTTGTAACTGTCAAGTGCAGCGATAACTATTTTGGTTACCTTCCTGTTGTCATATTCACCTTTTATTTGAGTGGTTTTGAATATAGTACAATAAATTACAATTATACAGCTTTAAAGCGACGCAAATAATATTGTCACCGCTTGAAATGCAAGCTATACACAATCACAATTTTTTATCTTTTGTTTCCCATTTCAATAGCGGATAGATAACATGACGGTGAATATCCAAGGCAAGCAATTTATTAGCTTTTCAAAGAGGGAAAATTATGTTTTGGGAATAGTATTTGACTTTTCAACTTTGTTGCTGCAATTTTCGGAATAGACTGTTAACATCACAACTATTCAGTCTCAGAATTGAACCAAAATCAGTGTCGTGCCATGCAAATTAGCTTTACACTATATATATATATATATATATATATATATATATATATATATATATATATATATATATATATATTATATATATGTATATATATTTATATACATATATATATGTACATCGAGAATGTCCTTTAATATCTAATTCGCTCTACCTAGGAATTAATATATTTTCATATATGTTTAACCGAAGGGGAATTTTTTAGTCGATAAGAGATTTGTCGGCTCCCGGGCGCGAACCATTGAAACCAACAAATCCAGGACGACAGTTAAGCTTTAACCCACACCGCTCGATGTATGTATATGAATCACGGTAATGTGACATGACTCATATATATATATATATATATATATATATATATATATATATATATATATATATATATATATATATATATAATATATATATATATATATCATGCATCTTTTTGACATCGGAATACCTGCGAACTTCTAGTTTTCTTGCAGTTTGTTGTTTGAGATTAAGCTGTCCTTATGCCAGCGCGGGCTCTTGCTCATAGAGTAGCCCGTAGAAGCATTAGATTATACGTTTCTTTTGTGCTGCTTAAAAAAAAAAAAAAAAAAAAAAAAAAAACACGGCCACGGTGTTGAGGTATTGCCAAATATTAGGATTATTTTAGTTAATATGGGAGGTGATGTGAATTCTGTCTGTTAATCAAATCAAAATTAATCAATATGAAAGTCCTACATTTTCGAGTTTGTCGTTCTTGAGGTTGTTAGTTAGAGCGAGAGAGAGAGAGAGAGAGAGAGAGAGAGAGAGAGAGAGAGAGAGAGCGATTAATGCGAAATATGAGATATTAAATTTTACTCCCTCAAATAATAGCAACCGAGTATCCCCAAGAGGCGAGCAGTAGGCAAAACTGACGGTGCCAAAACATTTCTATAACCATGAAGCATTAGTTATTTGCTTAAGAATTCCTAAGAAAATGAAAACAGAATGTTGAAAAGGTTAAAATCTGTGTGTATCCGCCTGATTGCGCACGCGCGAGCGCGTCACGCACCAACCTTCTTTGACCTATCGCAAATATTATCTCCTCCGTACCTGTTTGCACTTGTGAGGAAGCCTCCAGCAAGTTCGTCGCAGTCAGTTCTCCCGCGAGTTCCACATTGTGACCGATCTCCTTCCCAGCAAAACACAACAGGAGACGGAAGACAGCGCTGACTAGTCAGTTTGGTTACGTACCAGTATTTTTGTCATTTTAGTGTTTTCGTAACGAGAGAAGAAAAGTATGATTTGTACCTGAAAGAAATGACCCTTGATTATTCTAAGAAAATCATTGATCTTTGAGTATCTTGGGAAAACAATGAATTTTAAGCCAATAGACAAAATAAATTTGTTATATAACCTTGTCACCAGCCACTTTTGGGTCAGGACCACTCAAGTCAAGGAATTTACCTGCTGGCAGTCAGCGCTGAGGAGTGGCCCACCTTGGTTAACAGAAGCCAGATTTTTCCAGAAATATTACCAGTTTTGATCGCACGCACGCGCTCCCTCACGTGGCCTTTACGTCCGCAGCAGTTATGATCGGGTCTCTCATTTTCACAAGAATAGAGACACAGATATCATGATAATGTGTTGACGCGAATGGAATGTCAAATGAACTTGGCAGTATTGGCTTCGGGAACGAGGCGCTAGAGAGAAAGAGAGAGAGAGAGAGAGAGAGTGAGAGAGAGAGAGAGAGAGAGAGTGAGAGAGAGAGAGGTGTGTCTTTGTTTCAGCCAATCAGCATCTGCTGCCGTCGCCTCACAGTCCTCACACCTTCGTGCCAGCCAATCAGAAAGTAGGGTTAACTCCCGGCCCTCTACCGATATAAGAGAGAGAAAGAAAATGTGAAAGAAAACCTGGGCAAAATTTTCCAGATTATTTCATCTCAAAAAAACAGCGGTTGTAACAAACCCGGGTCTTATTATGAAATGTATTATGCAACATTGTTCTTTTATACCAATAATTTCGATTTTCTTTTAAAATATGTGCATAAGCCATAATAGTGGGCATTAATTGTTGGCTATTGTAGTAGATGTGTAGCTACAAACTGCCTATGGTGAGATTTACGAGTAACTCTGGAAATCGTGACGACAGCTTATTAGTGTAAAAGTGGGGTCTGTTCGATGTTTCTGGTTTACTATTCATACGCTGTAGTCCGGTGCATCCACCTACCGTTTCTTGTATAACTACATACATTCAGCAGCTCCAGTTGAAGTCGCCACGGGAGTCGACTCTTTGGCTCTGTTGCTATGTCAGTGCTCAGTCGATGACTTAATAAGACGTCTAAAATTTCCTATGCTATTTTGCGTCTGTCTTCAATAAGGATTGTTTTCGAAAGTATGGCATTCCGGTCTAGTGTTTATTGGGGCTGAGAGCCGAACCCATTTTTCATTTCATTTCATTTACATACATACATTATATATATATATATATATATATATATATATATATATATATATATATATATATATATATATATATATGTATATATATGTGTGTGTGTCTGTGCGTGTGTTTGCGTGTATCTATATATATATATATATATATATATATATATATGTGTGTGTGTGTGTGTGTGTGTGTGTGTGTGTGTGTGTGTGTGTGCTTGCGAGCTCGTGTAACGTGACTGAATGTATGTACTGGAGACTTTAGAGCAGTTTAGCTAGTAAATGATGAAACTGATCAAATCTTATCAGTGAAGAATTTCCATGACTGAAGAACTTAACAAGCATTGCAGTTACTCCAGCATCTTGTCATAACGCTGACGAGGTGTCCTTTTCCTTTCGTGCATCATCCGATATGAAACTTGGAGGAGGTGTGGCATCGGCGGAAGATGATTGTTGAAGCTGCTGAGTTCGCAACATGGATGGGTTTTCTGACACTGCTGCGTCATACCTGAGTCCTCGTTCCTAGCATCATTGTGTCATCGTTTGATCTGGTGTTATATTGCTAAAGAAAAAAAAAAAGTCTGTTGTCGTCACGGCATGACTGGATATTGCAAGGAATTATAAGATACTCCCGAATGCTTGACTGAGAGAGTACGGGAGTTAAAGGTTTCTAATAAGATCTTGGGTTTGGCCGTTACCTTTTACCTTCTTTCTAGTTTATTTTTAGAGCTCTTCAACTTACCCGACCTTCATCCCTTAAAATGATTATTTTATTTTTTTATCTTTAATCATGATTCGAAAGAGACCCAAAAGTGTAGTTTCTCCGTAGCAACGCTTGATAAGATTTGCAGCGAAGACCGGCATCTGGGATGGAGACGTTCATTCTCTGGGGCAGCTAATACTGTACTCGACGCCATCGTTAAAAATGATCCGTC
Organism: Macrobrachium nipponense; assembly: GCF_015104395.2. NCBI lineage: Eukaryota > Metazoa > Arthropoda > Malacostraca > Decapoda > Palaemonidae > Macrobrachium > Macrobrachium nipponense. The sequence continues at coordinate 48,452,046 of NC_087205.1, read as the reverse complement.
GTGTGATTTCGATTATCCTTCTCCCTTTCTCTGTAGTATACGCGAGGATACTGCTGTGTCTTCTCTCTCTTGAAGGGAATAACCACTTACAGGCGTCTTGCCTAGTTTCATCAAACATGTTTCATGAAAAGGTAGATAATTTAACATATTGTGCAGCTATCACCGTAGATTAAGAGAGAGGCTTGACTAGTCCTATCAGAAGTATTGGGTATCGTTTCAAGGGGCACGGGGCAATAGGGGTGGCAGGGGAGTGCCCACATAAAAGCAAGGTAAGCAAGAGTTGGGTTTGACGGCTGGGCATCCAAAGGTAGCCTTGGTCGCCGGGGTCGCAGACTCGCAGACTCGTAGTCAACTTTCAGCTAGACTGGCAAACGGACCAGACAGTCTGCCGGTGCAGTTGGTTGGATCTGCGTAGTGTACTCTCTCTCTCTCTCTCTCTCTCTCTCTCTCGTTCCTCGCGCTCGATCTCTCTCTCTCTCTCTCTCTCTTATCTCTCTCTCTCTCTCTCTCCTTCTCTCTCTCTCTCTGTATATATATATCATATATATATATATATATATATATATATATATCTATATATATTATTATATAATATATATATATGTGTGTGTGTGTCCGTGTGTGTTTGGTTTTCTTGTGCTCATTACATCACATTCTGTTCGAGTCGATTGCACGTCATAAGTTGTTAGATATACTAGGAGCGATGAGATGACCATTTCTCCTTGTATTTTTGTTTGGTCAATTTTGTGCGCGATCCCCAACTAATGACCGTAGTCTATTTGAAGGTCGTTTTTTTTTTCTGTGGTGTAAAATATCGTTGTTAAAAACTTTAGTTCATAAGTAATATTTGTCCAGTGACTCATAAATTTTTAGTTTGGTTATGGAAGGACTGTGTGCAGAGCCTCATTTCCAAAAGTTAAAGATCGACAAATATCATAATATTCAGTGTTTTGTGCAATATCAGTATCATCCAGACAAAGTGACAGTATATAGACGGCACTTTTCAAAGTTTCTTGGATATTGCGAGTTATTCTATTTCATTTTTTTTTATAGGGAGAGTTGGAAACTAGAGACAGTTGGATACGCATTGAATCAGCTACTTCTCCATTAGTATTCACAGAGTATACCCGTTGTGAAGGTCAACACTATTGATTTTGTCGAGGACAGTCAATGAAGAAAAAATTACTTCAGTCAGTCTTAGAGTGGTTTTTCCCTACGAGACTCGTTTTATAATTTAAAAGATTCTGATTAAATCTCCCATATGATAGTAGTAATAGTTGGGGAAACCAGTGTCCACATCGCGAAAGAATCAGTGGTCGTCGATAGTCCGTAGAAAAAGAAAGAAAAAAAAAAAAACTAGACACAATGAGGGACCGCAAGATCTGGAACGTAACCGCCTCCAACTATGCAACCAACACTTTCAACCCCATCAGGAACATCGTCGAGAACATGCAGATCGTACCCAACCCTGAGAAACCCATGATTGCCCTGTCCATCGGTAAGTACCTGGCGCCTGGCAATGCTCTTCGTCATTGTATGCGTGTTTCACCTAACCATTCCCTCGTCGGGTAATGAGCTTAGGACATTTCGGTTTTGTTGATAAGTTGTGTCATATATATATATATAATATATATATATATATAGATATAATATACATACATACATATATATATATATATATATATATATATATATATATATATATATATATACGTATACAGGGTTCACAGCTATAACTTGTATACGTAAAAGCAGATGTATTGATGAACCCAGTCTGCTCAAGAACTTACAGCTTCTTGTGGCCACACGGTGGACGGTAATAAAGTCACAGGGAAAAAAGTCACAATTTTGGCTAGGGAAAAAATTCACAAGAAACAAGTCACAATTCTGGCAAAAAAAGTCACAAGTTTGGCTAGGGAAAAAAATTCACAGGAAAAGTAACAATTCTGGCTAGGAAAAACGACATCACAGGGAAAAGTCACATTAATATATGGTGGCCGGTAATAAAGCCAAAGGGAAGAATTTACAATATTTCTCGGGGTCATTATCTATGTGATTTTTACAGTCTTTTGTTATTACGGCAATCCCCAACGGGAAACGCCGCCAGGTGGATACAGTCCGGGTAAAAAAAAAACGGCTTTGTCTAAATACGCAGCAAAAGTGGGTTAAACCCCTTGGGGTCACTATCTAGTAAAAATTAATGTGAATTTTATTCTGTGACTTTTTTCTCTGTAACTTTTTTACTTCTGGATTCCCTCTCTTACACACTCAAAGCAGACCAAAACCCCTTCCCAGACGGCATTTACCCCTATCTTGGAGGCACTGTGTCTCCTGGATGCCAGTGTTCTCCGTTGTAAATAAACCCAAACCCATCATAATATCCACTCCTTTTTATTTTAGTTTCTTCCTCTCTCTCTCTCTCATCTCTCATCTCTCTCTCTACCTCTCTCTCTCTCTCTCTATCTCCGGTCTCTCTCTCTCTCTCTCTCTCTCTCTCTCT
>NC_087205.1:48419546-48444546 GCF_015104395.2 Macrobrachium nipponense | reverse complement strand
GAAGTAAGAATTAATCAGCATAAGTATTCTGTCAAAACTGGGCAAACATCCGATGCAATATTCATTCATTTAAGTGAAAACAACCGCGGAATAAACTGAAATGGCAGTTCAGTAATCGCAAGATCAAAAGATGTCTTGTCACGAAATCTTGTTAAATCTGCTATTATACAACTTACATCCAATTGTGATTTTGATAATAGCCTGTATTTTTGGACCCTTGTATAAGTAACATGTTTAAAAATTATCTTAAAGATAAAATCACAGACTTAATTACAAATTAGTTACCTAATTCAATATTTGTGAATGAGTTTACCTTGCGAAAAAGGTTTTATTGTTTACTAAAATGAAATTTTGTGTATGGTCAGTTACCGCCCTGTGTGATCTCTTCATTGTCTTGTCCTGCTTCTGGGCAGTTGGGCTTCACCTTTTCAAAGTAAACCTCTTCAATTGTACCCCTGTTTTGGGAAGGTGACTAATTCTCCAGGTGCATATTTTCCTTTATCCCTATCTGTCATTTATACGACCTTTCGTTGTAAACTTATCTTCATATATGTCAGTCTGCTAAGTAAAGGACATCGAGTCAAAAGGCCTCGCAGTACTTATTCGTTTCACTTTCCTTCGCAGCATTTGCCTTTATTCATATATTCATCATGTCCCAAATTTTCGTGATTCACTTATACATACATATATTCATACATACATACATATTACATATAAATATATATATATATATATATATATATATATATATATATATATATATATGTATATATATGATTGGTAAAAATGTTACAACAGAATTCCATCTAATGAAGCGAGCCCATAAAAACACCAAAATATAGAGAGAAAAATACCATATATCAGAGACTACTATCTCCCTCTTCTATATTTTGTTGTTTTCATGGGCACAATCATATATATATATATATATATATATATATATATATATATGTGTGTGTGTGTGTGTGTGTGTGTATATATATATATATATATATATATATATATATATATATATATATGCAAGGTTTTGCATCGTTTAATTCGTAGGTAGACATAGCCATTTAATAATTTAAAATCCATTTGCCCATTAGGTTTTCCATTCAGTTATGTTTATGTCTTGTCTCCAGCAGTCTATAGTCATCCCTACTCATATGTGTAATGACGCTTATTGTTGTACAGCTGTTTACTAATTCAATATTTTGTCAGAAATTTTTATCCTTCTTCCAGTAGCACTACTTTACCGGCTTTCTGTCAGCAGCTAAATAATTTATATATTACCAGTTAATTCATATATTACCGATACTGTTCTAGACTATACTGTTGCTTTCTGTATGCTGATATGTCAAAAACATTTTTGCTTGTGCGTGGTCCGTGGCTGCGCAATAGGCTTTATGTGAAGAATCGAACTTTCGTAGCCAAAACCTTGGCCACCTCTGGGCCACTCTTGCACTCTGGTAAATGTGCTTTGCTTGCGTCTAGAATTCTAGCTTTTTTAATTCAATTATGGCGTGGACTTTGAGTGTATACGTAATTGGTCCTTTAATTTTCGTATGTTCTGCCTTATTTTTGGAAAGAATTGTATAGCCATATTTCCCAACTTTAGTCTTTGGCTTCAGTGTCGCAGCATTCTTAAAATAGTTTTCGTTTCTCATCAGAATTTTGAGCTAGTTATTTTGTCCCTTTCTTTACATTGCACGATGCTGCTTTTATCATTATAATTTAATGTCTGTACCATCATGCTCTTTTTTTGTTTACTTTTACAAGTCATGATCCTATTCGTTGCATTTTGCAGTATTTTCCCGTCTGAATATTTTATGCGCAAATGACTGTGATTCTTTCCGGTGACCGGTGAAAAAGTCTAATGAAAAATATCACAGAAAAAAGTAACAATTTTGGCTTGGAAAAAGACAGGAAAAAAGTCACATTAATTTTCAGTCTTTTGTTTATGTTTTTATGGTCATCCCCACGGTCTAGGTTACCTAGACTGTGGTCATCCCCTTGGTCTAGGTATACCTAGACTGTGGTCATCCCCAACGGCCTTGTGCAACCCCGCCGGAAAGGTGAATATGTAGTATATATTGGGTTAAATCCCTTGGGGGTCACTATTTAGGAAAGATTAATGTGATTTTTTTCTGACTTTTTTACCTGTGACTTTTTTTTCTACCTGGATTCGTTTGTCCACGTCCTAACCTACGTTAGAATGTCTCGTACTTAGCTCTGACAGTGAGTATCCTAGGTCTGCGTTTAGATGCTATACTTTACCCGTGGAGTTGGATAACTGTGATTTTTTTTTTTTATCTTGGACCCAAGTAAACAGGCTACCTTTTAACATTGATTGTAATATCACTGGAAGTTACGAATATAATCTGTCTATCCCTTACGCTGCCCAAATGTGTCTGCCCGCTAATTGTACCTTCATTGAAATTGTTATGCTGGTGGTTCAGTAATGTTGTCTGTCTGTTGGTCTGCTGGTTTGTTTATTGTCAGCAGGGTTACAAAAAAAAAGTTGTATGAGGAGTTTTGCGAACGGTGGTCCCCATCAAGGGCAAAAAGTGAGTCGATTAATAGGAGACTATAGGGCAAAGTTTGAGGGAGAATAGGCTGTTTTCGAGGGTGGACTGCTTTTTCTGTAAATATTGTAGTTGCAAATGTTTCAGGCAGAAGAAAACAGAACCATTTTTTACCATCACCATCGCAGAGTTTGTACTACCGGTTTGATTATTAACTCTGCAAAGAAAGTCTGGCTCAAGACTCTGACTTGTGGTTCTATCTACTCTTAATCTGTATAATTCAGTTCGGGTACCTATGTGGCCACTGAGTGCTTTTTCTCATTTTATCACCGGCTGGCCGTAAATCCGATCCCCCCTTCTAGAATGTCCATTCTGTAGAGTATTTTACGCCCTTTCTTTTGATGTATATATGTCGGGAATCCGTTCCATCTATATAATATTATTCATATATTTTCGTCAGTGAAGAAACACATTCACAACGAGGCCCTGTCCCTCTTTGTTTATGTTTGTTCGTGCGTGCGTGATGGACAACGTAGTGTCCGTCACGCACGTCCACACCCATCTATGTCAACCCAGTTTATCTGTAATAAATTATCAGTACCCAGCTACCTGTCTTACGCTGGTCCTCACAACTGGTGACCCCGGAGCGACAGTTGTGAGGACAAGAGAGTAAGACAGGTAGCTGGAGTTCGTCTGTAATAGATGGGTGTGGAGGGAAACGTAGCGTCCATCACACATGCATGAACAAACAAACAAAAAGGGACAGGGCCCCCCCCCCTGTGAATAAGTTCCTTCACAGACGAAAATACATGAATAATATTACATAGAGGGAACGGAGTCCTGACATATAGACATCAAAAGAAAGGGCATAAAATGCTCTACAGAATGGGTAAAGGAACAACGCGGCTTGACGATGAGATGCAATAAAAATATAGAAAAAGCGTTGTCCTTACAAATACTCCCCCCCCCCCCAAGACAATGATTATGGAATAATTATTGAGTGAAAAATATCTTGAATGGTCACTCGTAAATTTTGGATTTCGGATTTCTTAGTTATTTAGTATTATTTAGTGCTTATTGTGGAATCTGAACAAACGTTTTCATTAATTAATCGTTGCACATTTAACTGAATTTAACACTTGTGAATTAATTTACATTTACTTAGAATTCTTTTCAAGTTTTAGTGTTGTTTAGCACTTGTGAATTAATTTCCAAATTTTAATTATTACCTATATAACACTTCTGAATTTCGAGGGAATTTTCTTGATTTTTGTGATAAATTAATTTTGATTTAATTTTACTGAATTAATGCAAGAATTAATTAAACTTTGCTTTGTTATCAAGTAAAAGTATATTTCCCTGATATTGTGAATTTCACTTATAAATTCTTTTTTGATAATTCTTAGTTTGATGATAATTTTTTTTATTTAAAATTTTTATAAGTGTTTTCTTTTTCACCAGTATATAATTATATTTATGTTTAGGTAGAAACATAGAGTGGTAATTGAGCTGTTTTCCTTCAATTTAGTTGAAGCGAGTTAGAACCAGGGAAGTATTTAAACTCCTGAAATCAGGAAAATACTTACTTTTAAAGTTGTTGATTGAGTGATGCCCTTTAATTAATTTATTTACATATAAGATTACTTCACACCTGTTTTGACGAACTTAGTCTGATTTTCTGCAATACTGGTAAGTTGTTTAAGGGATCACCGTTGCCTTTAGAGTATTCAGTCGTATTTTATCTGTGATAAAGGTTCAGGTGTCTGGCTGTTGTGAGGTACTCATTTAATGATTAGTAAGTGTTGTAACCAGATACTTGGCACTTCGTCACTTATGTCTGTCGTTCCTGTCTTGTTAGGTCTTGTAAACATGACAAAAGTGGCAGAACTGGAAAGGAGCCAATATCCTTAACATGTATTTCTTGCGGTGCTCAAAAGGCTTCGAGTGGCCCAGAGTGTGCCATATTTCCTAAAGTATTATTGGATGCGAGTTCAAACTACTTGAGGGGCGGAAGTCAGGCTGAAGTAAGAGAGAAATCGTTGAAGAGACAGAAAGCCTTTCATTTAGCTACTATCAAGAAGCATAAATAAAGAGCTCCTCAAGACGTATTTCTTAAAGTATTATAAATCTTTTTATTAATAAACCTTTTTATGCGCTTCTGTTTAACAGGAAACGCCTCAACCTCATTTCTGTTAGATTTACTTTTTGTCCCGCTTTTTACAATGGTGCGTTTACTTACTGACTGAATTCTTGGTTTTAGGGTAATGTTTACATTGAGCAAAGTCAAGTGATCATTCCATCTCAGTGTTCACAGAATTAAATAAATTGTATATTAGTCATATTTTTCATTGCATTTGTTATTACACTTTCGTGTGCAAATTGAATTGGCACTACCAGATGTCGAATATCTTACCTGGCTGGCCTCCTCCTCCGCAGCTGTGGGACTCAGGGAATCGGTCCTCTGTTCGTGCTTCCATTTCCCCGGTTGCTGAAAGTTGAGGAGTCTTGGTGATAACGACTAACAAGTCATTTTGAGCTACGGAGATTTTTTCTTCTCTGCCAAAAACTTTCATCAGGCCACTGAGAGAAACAACCTTCCCGTAAAACATGCATCACTTCTTGTGATTTAATTATTATTTGATTTTGCATCGCTGGGTACTTTATCACATCCAGTTTCGATGCTACAAATGAAAATGAAATTGCAAAAGCCAAGAGATTTAAAAGGTTAGTTGATTTGCAGCAAAGAGTTGAGGCCAGGTCTGACGTCATCTGAATATTATTTTTGCAAAGTTAGTAGTAAAAAATAACTGTTTTTTATGATAAACTGGAATTACATTACTTTGATAGTGAAGAAAGAAAACCTATACTAGATACCACGTAGCTATCACTCTTGGCCGCACAGTGAACAAGATAATGATATGTTCAAATTAAAACTGCAAAAAAAAAAAAAAAAAAAAAAAGTCTCCCGTGCCTAAGTACGAACAAGTGATACCAGTGGGCCTTGACAGCAGGTATAGAGATGATTAAGTTTTTTTCGAAGTTGGTGGTAAGAACTTTCAAGTGTGATCATGTATCTCTGTATAGCTGTAGGTACGATCTGTAACATCCAACGCAAAAAATCCACAAGAACTTTCGTAGCAAGACCTTCACACGGAAGATGAATGGGTTGTCTCCAGGCCCGATGATTCACCTTCGTTGTTTGACGTCGATAGTGTTGTCTCTTTAAGTATTGTTAAACATATAAGGTCTGAGTGAATGTGTCACAAACTACCCTATATTAAAATACAGAAATGTCTGCAAATAACATTTCTCCCTCATGTATAGTGGGAAATCATTATCATATTGGTATCCCACAGTGAAACCGCCAGTACCCGGCCCCCACAAAAACAATTGCGATGTTCATATTCCCCACAGGCGCTCTTTGAAGGTACCAAACAAGAATATTATTTGATGATATGTATTAGTTTGAAAGGCATTCGTTAAGATGCTGTTTATGTTTTTAGATGCATTTCCGCTTATAGCTGACAGAGTTGGTGGGAATGATGACGAGAAAAGTGGACCACTAACTAGAAAGTTTTCATCCTCTTGAGTAGCGAATGTTGAGTTTCGTTACCGCAGTAACTAAATCTGATGAAGAGGATTCGCTTTCTCCCTTTTCTTTTCAGCCTCTCCATCCTTTTGAAGCGGTACTAACATCCGACTGATCGTATCCCCCTAATGTAGGGCTCGCGGATTCATTTTGAAGTACGATGACCACTTTTGTCAAAATCGCAAATTTTCGTATCAATTTCAAATCGGACCAACCGTTTATGATATGGAAGTTGAATCATTAGTGTTATCGAATACTTCGGTAGTTTTCAAATACGAATGTAAAATGTCGTAACACACACGCACACACGCGCACACAACACACACACACACACACACATATATATATATATATATAGTATTATATATATATATATATATATATATTATATATATATATATATATACATATATATATATATATTGTATATATATATATATATATATATTATATATATATATATATATACTATATATATACTCACATTAGGGGATACGATCAGTTGGATGTCAATACCGCTTCAAGAGGATGGAGAGACTGTAAATAAAAGGGAGAGAAAGCGAATCCTCCTCATTAGATTTAGTTACTGCGGTAACGAAGCTCAACATTCGCCACTCAAGAGGATGAAACTTTCTAGTTAGTGGTCCACTTTTCTCGTCATCATTCCCACCAACTCTGTCAGCTATAAGCGGAAATGCATCTAAAAACATAAACAGCATCATAACGAATGCCTTTCATATATATATTATATATATATAATAATAATATATACATATATATATATATATAAATATATATAATTATATATTAATATATAATATCTATAGTATTTTATATATTAATATATATATCTATATATATATATATATATATATATATATATATGTTTGATATATATATATATATATATATATATATATATGTATATATATATGATATGTATATATATATAATATGTGTGTGTGTGTGTGTGTGGTGTGTGTGTGTGTGTGTGTGTGTGTGTGTGAACTTGAGTTCCATGCGAGAAAGCTCTTTATTAATGGAGCTTTATTAATGGATGTTTGAAGCCGACAGTTGGTTAAAACGCAGATACTGATTTGCAGTCAGGAGACGAATGAAGTGTTCTGGCGGCATATTGCGCGGTAAATAGTGTTTTGTTTGTCGCTCCCAGAACCTTAGATGCGAGTTCAAGCTACTTGAGGGACGGAAGTTAGGTTGAAGTAAGAGAGGAATCGTTGAAGAGACAGAAAGCCTTTCATTCACCTACCATCAAGAAGCATAAATATAGAGCTTCTCAAGATATGCATGCATATAATGTTCCATATAAGGAGCTGCTCAACCAGTTTGTGCTGTGCGTCAGCTTCAAAGCCAGCTTACCGCAGCCACGACACACTCTCGTGAGGTTCGCTTCTGCTCGGAAAATGGTGATGAGGTTTAGGATTTTCAGCTGCAGTTGAAACGTGAATAGTTGTACGACAGAGAGGCAGAAGAGCCATCCTGTTCATAGGCCTTTTCCTTGTAATACGCCTTTGGTTCTGTATAGACTGTATGCTTCAATGATAGGAAATTCGTCACAAGTAATGCCTTTTCAAGGGCAAAGCCATTGGCACCATTAGGTTGGAAGGGGTGAGGAAATTTTGGAGAAGGGACGTGAAACCTCCAAATGGGGATAAGTCCGATTTTACCATATACAATTTGAAAATGTGTTCTTAGTTCTACGAAGTTTTGTGTTAAATGATCCTATGACGTTTTATGAGTATCAAGAGTCAGAGAAGATAAAGATTCCAAGGCGACTGAGTTCCTACTAGAGATGTATCGGATATCTGCATCCGCGGATTATCCGCATTTTTTATTAATCTGCATCCGCAGTTTGAGAATGCGGATATGATGATACCCGCTGGTCAGTGTTCAAATGTTTTTTTTTTTATTATTCGGAATACATGATACACAATTACTTTATAAGTATCTCTGTTATAGCATACTATTAGGGCTTTTTTGTTTTAGTGATACTATGTCCTTTACAGCATGCAAAGAATGGCTTTGAGTTTTGTTACCCTCATCATACAATGAGCATGAAATGACCTTGTGCCAAGACAACTAAAACGTTCGTGTATTACTGTTATTGTTTGTACGTTCATATGAAAGTATGGCTTATGTTTCTACTTTCACTTACTTAGTATATCAAATTGTATGTGGTAACAATTTTGAATTATGTGACTGAAAATCGTCTTTAACAACTAAAAATGTATAAATTATTTAGATTTACAAAGTATCCAACTCCGCAAATTTAAAAGATTGAAATATCCGCATCTGCAAATGTAAAAAAATTTTATATCCGCATCCCCAGTCTCATCCGATACATCTCTAGTACATACATGCACTATCTCTCTCTACCTGTATAACCTGAAGGCAAGCTCAGACAAACAAAAAACTTGCTAGAAAGTTATATTGCGATCTGATTATAATGTGCCAAACATGTGGTCATATGGAAGAAAAAATATCATTTCTTTTGTAAAATTGTTAATACATAAAATCATTGCATGTTCTGGTATTTAATAGCTACCATTCAACATAAAAGTTAAACACATATTTGGGTTTAGTTACTCAGGATACGCACACCGAGTGGCTAATTTTTAATTCAGAATTATAAGTACCTTTTTAAGGGCCCGACGGTGAATAACAGTACAGTTCCCATATTACTATCACTGCCTATATCATCCATTACAATAACATTGGCAGTCCAGTGTTTTGTCATTTTTACAGGTTTCGTTTCACTTGTATGTACTTGTTGTGCTTGCTTTTGCTGCTCGTAAGCCGTCGTTATGCGGAATCTCAGGACGTAGTCTAAAATATAGCATGATGAAGAATTTATTTTAACTCTGCAGGCAAATAATGATACGAGAAATTAGATGAACTGCATTGGACACGGCAGAGTGTGAATTTTTCATGAATGTATATTCGAAAATATGTAGTTGATTGAGCTTAATGAAATTGCAGTGTTTAATTGTTTAGGTTATAGTGTTCATGGTCATTCTTGATATCAGTTTGTTCATCACTAGTATCTACCACGGCTAATTACCTCGTAATATATTTGATTTTTTTATAAATTCAAGTTCTTTATCGTCAAGAGGGGTTGGGTTAAACACTGTTATGTTATGGTTCACTTCCCGAATCACTTCCCTTTAGTCTTTAGCAGCCTCTGGTATGACGAAGACTGGTGCTGTAATCAATAAGTCAACATACATAGCAATTAATGTTGTTTGTGATAGATCTGACAGACACTGCTCAGAGATGTTGTTTCAGTAGTAATCCTAACCCTGTAGTCCAATTACTTTTGCCTGATAGTTATTAGCACATTATTCTCTCTCTCTCTCTCTCTCTCTCTCTCTCTCACTTTGGTCTTTATCCTAGTTTTACAGCCTATGACATTTGCCGTTTACTTGACACGCATAAAGGAGTTTCAGTTGATTGATAATTGATTAGCTGATAAAAATTGTTTCAGTGATTGTCTTTCTGAACAAGTGGAATAAGTTGCAGGAAGTCAAATTATAATTTAGGGAAAAGGAATACTTAGAACATCGGCATTTCAAATAACAATGCTGCGGCTCAACATGGCATATGGTAAATTCCACAGATGGTTTTACTTATTTGTCAAAAACATCAGTATTAAACCTAAAGGTCCCTCTTTTGCACGAAACTATTTAATGAGTTTCGCGTGTTGCTGTGTCTTATGTTTCCACAGAATCATGCCACAACACGCGCGGCTACACGCCTATACATGCACAGACGCAGGCAGACACACACAGACACACTACATATTTGAGTTTGTATGTGCGTATGTCTGAGACAAACCCCGTAAGAAGATGAACATAAGTATTTGGAGACAGTTCGGTTGTGTAGAGAAAGGAGGACGATATGTCAGTGAAGAGTGTTGGAATATAGACTGAAAAGGGCTGGATAGATGGAATGGAAGAGGTACTGAAGGCTTCTTGCATCTTGTGGAGTGGTCTTGGAGGGCTTGTGCTGATGATGTAAATGCTTATATTTTTGGGAGGTGGGTTCTCCCGTTACTGTAAGGGAGGTTAGGTGCTCCTGGCTGGAAAGAGGGCTATCATCATTGCTGATTGGTCAACAGGAGAGGAGTGGACTGGTACCATTACTCACTGCTGCTTGCGTTTGCCAATGGAATCTCGAATTGAAAGGTAGACAGGCATAGTATAGCTCAGTCACAGGATTCAAAAGCGTCATTTGTTATTTGTGGAGACTGTAATGCAAAACACAGGGAGTGGCTAAATTCAAATTCCACAGATCAACAAGGCCGGTCTGCTCTTGAGTTTTGTGTAGGTCCCTAGAAAGGTCATAAATTTGGGACAAATGACCAGCCATGGTTTGATGATTCATCTAGACGAACCTACCATGGCAAACAGACCAAATTCAACGCATGGAGATGAAATAGTTCAAATGAAAATTAAAAATTTTTTTTTATTGAGTCTCACTGTGCTGCAAATAGAACTTACCATACTGAGAGAAATTACAATAGTTCTTTGAAGAGGAAACTTGAAGGAATTAGTCAGCCTCATCTGTGGTGGACCAAATTGGCATCATCTATATTTGGGTCATGCTTATCTTCCATTCCAACACTACTAACCAATGATGGTAGATTGGTTACTGGCCCTCGGAAAAAAGTTGAACTGCTTCATCAAGCTTTTGGAGCTAAGCAATCAGCTGAAGATGTTCTTCTCCCGATATTTATTATCCAGAACCTCTTACAAAATTTGCATTTTGCTCTATGGGTGCTAAGAAAAATCTGGATAATCGTTATAGCTGGGGTGAAGAAGACCCTAATGCTTTCTTCCCTTTGTTTTTTTAAAAAGTTTCTGGCGTTTTGTCCTCCAACTTTAGTAAATTCTATAGATTTTTAAGTTGATGTAGTATCTTTGCAGATGAGCACAAGCTTATTGATGCAGTGCCTGTTACAAAGACTGGCATATGTCCAGACTTTAGTAATTACAGGCCAATCTCTATTTTCCCTGTGCCCTCCGAAGTTGTTGAAAAACTTATTTTTAAGTTACTATATAGATTATGTTGAATCTGAAGGATGGTTAGCTGATAATCAATTAGGTACAGGGATACTCTTTTAGACTTATATCCCATTTGCAAGGAAACCTTGATAGCAGTTTTGAGTGCAGAATAATTCAGATAGATTTTAGTGCTGCTTTCGATTTAGTAAATCACAAAGCACTTATTTATAAACTTCAAAATGTTGGAGTGGGTGGATATGTTTTAGGATTACTTTAAGATTTCCTTTCAGGCAGTCTACAGCAAGTTGCTGTGGATGGGATGTTTAGTGAACCAAGCCCTATTGTGTCTGGACTTCCACAGGCCAGTGTTCTTGGTTCACTGTTATTTTTAGTGTACACAAGTGACATGGTTGTTGGCCTGGAAAATAAGATTGTCCAGTATGCCGATGATGCAGCACTAGCGGGTGTAGTAAAAGGTGTAGTCGGTGGAGTATGAGGCTGAACTCCAGTAAAACGAAAACACTATTGATTACCAGATCTGGTACAAATTTCCCACCCTGTCCTCTCGTTCAGGTACATGGCACTTTGCTGAATGATTCTGAAGCTTTAACTATTCTAGGTGTAACCTTTGACTGACATCTAATGAAATTTTCAGCATATGCTGCTTGAAAAATTAGGTATTGTTCATAAGGCCTCATAATATATGCATATAACAGTGGTAAAATCAATGCAACCTCTTTTAAGTCATTTGTGCTCCCTCTAATAGAATACTGTTCTCTGGTGTGGATGTCTGCTTCTGCCAGAGATTTATCTCTTTCAGTAGAGTGGTTCATGGTGGTAGGTTTCTGTTTCCTATTAGTAGTAATTATGACTTGGACCATCGACGGATTGTCTCTTGTTTATCACTTTTTCATAGGTTGTATTTAAAGAGAGATCTTTCATATTCATAATTGATCTCTGATACCCTTTATCTGCCGAGACATAGCCAGATTCGCTCAACAGCAGCACCAATATGCAGTCAATGTGCCTCGCTGCCGAACTTCTCAGTTCCAGAGGTCCTTTACTCCTTACACCGTTGGACTGTGGAAGAACAGCCTCCCAGAGGAAGTCGTGCAATCGGAACTTCAGAAGTTCAAGCCAAGGTGCAATACATTACTGCCCTAATACTATTCTCCTTGCATTTTTATTCATTTTTATCTATTTGTTAATTTATTAACTTTTTTCTCTTTTAATAACTGGGGTCTCCTCTTTCTGTATTTCCCTTTACCTCTTCCTACTTCTTCCTAATGAACACCATATTCTTTGGGAGCTTGAATTTCAAGTCAATGACCCCTTGGTGTTTCATCTTCTGAATAACTAATAATAATAATAAAATAATAATAATAATAATAATAATAATAATAATAAATATAATAATCAATAATAATAATAATAATAATAATAACATAATAATAATAATAATAATAATAATAATAATAATAATAATAATAATAATAATAATAATAATAATAATAATAATAATAATAATAATAATGTTCTTGTGAGTCTGACAACTTCTCATGACCTTCTCGAACACAGTAGTATTACTTGGTAATTCATGAAAGTAAATAAGTATACTTTTCCCAGACAGGTATCACTTCAAAACTGATTGCGTGGAGTAAGGAATGCAAAAGCCTCTGTGGCATTGTGCAGTCGAAATTTCCTAGCATTCATATCATGAATGGCTCTGGCAACAGGACATTCTTAATTTTCATATTTTTGTAAGAATTGTTTTGTGGGTTCTGTGTTGTCTTCAAATTTGAAGTCATCATTTTCCCATAACTAAGTAAATTATATAACTATTGTGGACAATTTGTCTTATGCAGGTGATCCTACGGTGTTTGGGAACTTGACTCCTGCAGAGGAAATTACAGAAGCTGTTGTCACATCTATAAGAAGCGGAAAATACAATGGTTATGGGCCCAGTACAGGTACGTGAAAAAAAAAAAAAAAAAAAATTTTAAAAAAAAAAAAAAAAAAAAAAATCATGAAGTGTCTCACTATTTTGAGAATTCCTGCTATTTAGTTAGTAAATCTGTTTTTGATAGAGGACTGTTTCATGCATGAAATTAAATTGGAAATTTTCTTTGATTTTCCTGTGGCAAAAGTTATGTTTGACGAGACCATGTTACTTTCGCAACTGTAGTGAGTTACATAGACTCGCTCTTAAGTCTTATAGTCTTAAGCTGTCTGAATTCAATTGTCTTTGTTTTAATAACATCATTAGATTTATGTGACGAATGTTTTAATGAAAAACGTTTCCAGAGAAATGAAAATGAACAACAATTAAAATGTTTATAATTTAGAAAAAAGTTTACTGACATTTTCATTGCCAAAGTCAGTAACAAAGATGCATTCCTTACAATTCACTCTAAAATTGTAATGATCTTATTTATTTATGAAGGCTGTAAATTTGCCTTAAATAGAAAGAGAAGTTTACCGTTTGTTTTTTACTTCCGTGATTTAGGATTTGTTGAGGCGAGAGAGGCTGTGGCCAAATACTGTTCAGTGCCAGACGTCGCAGAACTAGAAGCGAAGGTGAGTTGATAGCTTGGATTTGCCTGAATAGATTGCGAGATAATGAATAGCATGGTGAACAGAGATATATGTGGAATGAATGAAAAAGTTTTAAGTTAATAGGACGCCGCGTTAGATTCTTCTGCATGATGGTGATATTTATCCCTTTATTTAAAAAGAAGGGTGGCTGATAAAGATGATTATAAGAATTACATGGACAACTTTACTCGATATGCCTAGGAAAGCATATTGTAAAGTTCTGGTCGAGAAAGTGAGAAGGAAAATACGTAAAGGTTTGATGTCGGAAGAACCGTATGGTCTAAAACTAGGTCGAGGAACTGTCATATGATGAAGGAAGGTGGAGTTTGGGCTAAAGTTACATGGGTAAAGAATTTAGTCTCAGAGAAGTGTGTATTGCCGCTATTATAACTCTTCGGTATTTTCATGGATGGAGTGTTGACAATTCTGGTGGAAGGCTCAGGTTGTCTGCAGGTGATACCAAGATGTGGTAATGACAAGGTAGCCCCGCTCCAGCGACGAATTTGGGACTTATTTGTGTATGTGACATTGTGACGTTACACAACCCTGTCGAAACGACAAGTTACTGATGTAAACATAGGGATTTTTTACACTGAAATGCAATTTAATAAATATCCCTCCATAGATTTAAGGGGTGAATGCGATTTTGGACTTATGAAATATTGTAGTTCATGTGAATATCGATATTGAAGAAATAAAAAGGGCGAAATGTTGCACAAATCAGGTTTTTTTTGTGTGAAACTTTCAGAAACTGACGGGATCCTGGAGACTGAGGTCACGCGATTTTCTCGATGGTTTTTTATAACTTCCCTGTCTTGGCCTTGCGTGCATTTAGAACCTCGTTACCAATTGTTTTAAAGTTAGTTTCCTTTTGTGAGTTGTCTGTTGGCACGAGTAAGCCTTTCAGCTCATTTACTTTTTAAATTTTACATAGCTTAATTTTGTGATAAAACTTTGAACCCCAATTTTATCATAAAATTAAACTATGTTAATTTAACAAGATATATGAACTGAAAGGCTGACTCATCGTCGGGAAAATCCCGTGAACTCGGCCTCCAGGACCCTATCAGTCTAAAAGTTTCAAACAAAAAATCTTATATGTAGCCTACAACATTTCGCCTATTCGATTTCTCCACTATCGATATTAACATGAACTGCAATATTTCATATGTCAAAAATCGCATTCACCACATAAATCTATGAAGGGATATTTATTAAATCGCATTTCAAAGTGTAAAAAAGGCAATTATCCCTGTCTACATCAGTAAATTGTCGCTTCGACTGGGTTGTGTGACGTCACAGATTATAGTCGGTTACATAAAAATACACCGGACCTGCACGTGGGACTTACCTGTTGTTTCTATAGTGTGGGTGATACAAAGTAAGTACTGGTAAATTTTGGCGTTCCTGTGGACAGATTGTGTCTTACCCATAAGGTTTTAAAAGATAGGACATCAAGTTGATTCAGGTGAATTAATCAGCATTTAATGAGTGTGTAGACAGGCAAGAGATGAGCAGGAAACCGACTCGTGACCCTAGGATGTGTGATCTGAGAATGAAAGTTTCACCTTCTATAATAACAATGGGCAGCGTATTTGCTATTATGAGTATTTTTATATGCCTACCACTGTATTTTTCTCACTATTTTAGCTTACATTCATTTTGATCTTTCCCTTTTTGTCAAAAGTATGCCTGTCCCTGCAAATTTGTACCATCACCAATTCTGCATTACCCGCAGATATCAATTGTTTCACCTTCATTCACGAACACTCTGCATTATCATCAAACTTATTAGACCTCTGTTTCTTCTCACATTGTTCCATCACATGAAGTATTCGGGTTTCGTCTTTCGAAAAACAGGAGCAGCACTGTAACTGGTGGAAAGGGCGTGGGCATGGAAGCCTCTCACCAAGTTCTCCGGGTTCTGTGGCAGGACACTAAGGTTGAGCCTCTGGTGAATTATGATATAAAACAGTGAATGTTGGCATGATCCCAGAAATGCAGACGTACCAAGTATGAAAAAGCGGGATTGTAGTGGTTATATTAGTATAAGGTACGGAATGATGTGATAAACAATGAATGATGACTGGTCGACTACCTTGACCCCTTTAACATAAGAGTGAAAACGTCAATAGGACAAAGCAAAACTTAAAGATGGTTGCGATGACATTAGACATCTAGTGATGTAAAATGGTGATAAATTTTGCGAATTCTATGACTTTTTAATGTTCTAGGCTCTGGTGTTGTGAGTCGATGGCAAGGCCTTAGCTAAACTTTTGCCACACAGTTTAGGGGTTGGAAATATACAATTTTCTGCTGGTTTTTATTACAAAAATAGACTATGTAACATTTTAAACAGGCCGAATTCACACCAAGAAACAACAAATAGTGTTAATAATCAACTAAACTCACACCCTCGTGCAATCAAATCCCCATTGTTGGTCCCACATGCTCGTTGCACAAAGAAATTTTTACAAGTGTTGTTAAACAGGGATTTTACGATAAATCATGTTAAACTTTAAATAAAACACCACCCAATACCAATACCAAGACTGTAAACATTGGAATGAAAATTTCATCAGGTAAATGAAACCAAGATTCATAAGGATGACCGTGGATAAGTTTAACACATGTTATACAGTTATACAACAAATACCCGGCTAATTAGAGAAGCTTTTTGCCTCACCTGTTACAACTTAGATGGTCTAGGAACAAATGACTTTAGGGGGGATTATAAGCCTGCTCGTCGACTTGGTGACACCAAATTCGGAACTAGTTTATTATGCATTGTCTTTAATGCCTTTATTTCAAGAGAAAAATTAAGCTCAACTCTTACATTTTATCTTATAATCACTGCGGCAGTCTTTAGACTCCACATAATTACTGGGTTTGAGCTAAATCAAGAGTTTGCCTCACACGACTCCCTTGTTTGTAAATCATATACACTGGATATTTTCTTTATTATTTAATTTAAATAAAGAATGGTTCATTAGCACACCTTCCCTCTTCCCCTCTGCTTAGTTTGGTTATCACTAGTTTCATATTAGCATAGAAATAATTCAGTTACGAAATTTCAATATTGCATTTACTTTTCTACTTCTTCTTCTCTTGCTTTAACCTGGATCCGTCTTTTTCGCAATATTCTCTACACCAGAAAAATCTGGGTGTAAAGTTAAACACTGGTAAGTTTAGGACAATAGAAGGCTATAATCAGAACTCCGTAGCAGCTTGACTCCGACTGTGAGTGCTCATAAGTTCGGAGACATATTATGGCAAAATTATCAATATCAATAATCTAAAGGTGATCACATTACACAATAGCAAGAAATAGTACCATCTTTCCAACATTACCTTTATTATAACCACCTGTTCTGCATGCGATTTTGCTGGAACAAGGTGAAATTATTCAATGCGGTTATCCCAATACACTATATACAATTCCCATTATCTATGATTCGTTCCTTCAGCCCTCTTCTGACCATCCCACTTACAATTTTTACTCACCCACCCTTGATTGTTCTCATCGATACACACTTACCCATCTCCTTGATCCACCCATCTACGCATTCTTTCACATTGAGCTAATGCAGCTCTTCTTTTCAGAATTACACTCAGGGCTTAGTCTTCCTCCCCTGCTAGTAATCATGTATCCATTGCAGGGATGAAAGATATTCTTGTTGCCACCGCTCCCAGAACATTTTAAGGGC
Organism: Macrobrachium nipponense; assembly: GCF_015104395.2. Lineage (NCBI taxonomy): Eukaryota > Metazoa > Arthropoda > Malacostraca > Decapoda > Palaemonidae > Macrobrachium > Macrobrachium nipponense. The sequence continues at coordinate 48,427,124 of NC_087205.1, read as the reverse complement.
ATCAGTCAATCGAAGGTACTTATCCCCTAATTTTCTCGATGTCAGTGCTCTATTTAGGTCTTCTCGGGGGAGTAATGGCGTCATCAAACTTATCATAGAAGGTGAGAGGGAGTGAGGACTTCATCCTCGCGAGTATCACCTCTGTACATTAAGAGCCTGCTGTTGATGACTGCCTCCACTTTTTTGGTTTTAGCAAGTTCTGCAAGTGCTTTCCTAACATATATCCCAGCAGCAGTGCTAAGAGCTCTAATTTAGGGATAGTTAATTTTAACATTTTTCTAAGTGTGACTCTCATTTCACTAGTGATGAAACCTGTTCTCCCATCCCTTTGATGTAGGTAAGCCACGGCACCATAGGCCTTATTTGAAGGGTCAGTAAAGATATGTAATTTGGTATCTTTATTATCTGTTACTCTTGCAAATTCTAATTCATGCACTGATTTGATGGACTTCTCTAGCTTTATTCACTTCTAAAGTGTCATCCCAACCAACTCATTCTTCCCATAATTGTTGTAGAAACAATCTCCCTTTCTCAAGTAATGGCTTACCAATCCCAAAGGATCGAAATTGGACACTAATATTAACAGGACTCTACACATCGTGGGAACCCAGCCATCCTTCAAATTTCTTCATCTTTTGCTATGTTTTAGGCTGATGGTGTCCCTTGCCCTATCCCACAATATTCCTAACACAACCACTTGGTCTGGTTCATCCTTTCCCATCTTTCTATCAAATTTTGACATGTTACTTGCCCCCCCTTGCCAATGGCATCCTCGATTTATCAAGAATTACTTTGGTTTTGGTGTACCCTTTCTCCAAAAATCATTCTTCTTCAAATATCCCTATGAATTTATCTACATAAAAACTGCTAATTAGATCAGGCCTCACTTCCTTTTTCAAGTGGGTCTGAAGGACTTGTTGGAGGATATAGGAGCTGGCTGTGGCAGCAAATACTATGACTCGAAAGGCGGAGGTTGCTGCATGGTTAGACTCCTTACGCCAAAGAAAGCTTGTGTACTTGGCATCATTTGGATCAAGTATGGTTCTGCGAAAAGCCTTTCTGATGTCAGCAATCAATGTGTAAGAATTGCCATGGAACTTGACTAACAGATCATATAAAGCTTGTACTAGGTTAGGTCCTGACAGTAAACAATCATTCAATGATAAATTACCTTTCACTTTAGATGAAGCATTGAATACAATTCTTGAGGGAGTTGTCTTGCTTTCTCTCTTTATCCCAAAATGAGGCAGCTAATATTCTTCAATCTTGGTGTTCTTTACTTCCTCAGTGAACCCAGCTTCGAGATACGTTTGTAAAGACCTTCTCATAGGCTTCATGGTAATATGGTTCTCTTTCAAGTTTAGAATTCAAAGTTTCTAATTGTGCCATTGCGTTACGGTAATTATTCTGAGGATGTTCGTCAGAGTGAAAGGGAAGGCTCATTTGATACGCCTTATCAGTATTGATCACACTCTCACTTACCCATTTTATTGCTTCATTACCCTGAGGGAGCGATTCCTACTGTATCTAGTCTCCACCACTCGTCTACATCGTATTCCAGGTTGGCTAGCCAACACACTTGGAGGGTGTGAATGGTATATTGTTCTACACGTTGTAGGGCTCACTGGGGTACTCTCCCATAGGGGGACACTCCTTCATGCGTTATTAACACATTAACTCTGTCAATCTTATCCACTCCCAGCATGAAATAACTAAATAATCCGCACCCACTAGTCGTCATCTGCAGTACCACACCCCTTACTCTTCAAATGTCCCTTGACCTCAACATAACCTACATTATGGATGGGAAAGTTCACATTCTTGCGCACTACCAATTTAGTTTGTGTTATCCTATTTCCCATCCCCAGTCTACAAGCTACAACATCGAGGAACCAAAGGGGGCAAAATTTAAGGAAACTTCACCGACTACCGGGAGATTTAATTTTTTAGCGAGAGGCGCTGAAATAAAACTACATTGACTCCCAGCATTGAGGAACAAACTGACTTTGTTGTTTTGGTTATGTACGCATAAGGTAGCGGTCGCTGTGGGTAACAAGGAACAAGGCAATTCAAATGAAGAATTCTTTTGTTACTCTAGCATTTACGCAGGGTTTGCTGCTTTTATCTTTATCTTTGGTGACTACTGCAGGTCTGTAGTTAGTCTTAGCATTTGCATTTTTTACTGGACGTGAAGTGACATGTCCATGTCCAGAGTTATTACTAGCATTACTGTGAGTAGATGCAAAGTGTGAGGATTTTGGTGGGTGGCAATTATCACAAGTCAAACTGTGGTACCTAGCATCACTTACAGTTTACTTTACTGTGGTACTGTCCACTAAGGTTTCCTACATTGAAACAATAAAACATCTATGTGAGCTAATCAACTGACAATGTTTAGCTGCGATGTCTAGCAATTTATCGCACTCGTGTAAAGAATGTGTACCATTGCAGAAGGAAAATATTTTCCTCGCGGACTTGGCTTAGTACTCATTTTACTTTCAGCTACTTGTGGCTCGCCCTTTTGTAACATGTCTTCCTCTAGCACACAGATCAGAAAATCAATAGCCTCAAAGAATTCATTCAAATTGTAATCACACTTGTGCAAGTGTTCAATGATTGTTCTGTACACTTTTCCTTCTGACAATTTGTGGTTGATGAAACTCATGATCATACCTTGGCCTATGTCGGCCTTACTCAACCTTTTAATCTGTTCACTAAGCATGATTGGTTCGAATCAGAACCTTTTCAATTATTCATGGTTCATAGAAGGTACAAAAATATTAGCAAGCCAACGTTGCAGAACCACTAATAACTAACATCTGGTGCTCATTTCCATAATGCTTATCTAGCAAGTCTAATGCTACCCTATAGTTAGCTGCAGTTACATTCAGGGCCTTGACGTCTCTGAGTGGATCCTTTCCTAGAGCACCCAACAATTACAAAATTTGGTCACTTCATCCAAGTCTGAACGTCAATTTACATAAACATCAAACAGCTCCTTGAAGGATGTATGCTAACTCACCTCCCCTTTGAACACAGGAAGAGGTAGTGGTTTCAACTTAGGCAAATGTACCTGTCTATTGTGCATGTTTAACGCATCAATTCTATTTAACAACAATGAAATGACTCTAGTAGCCTCACTAAGCTTAACCTCTACATCAGTTTCCAGCTTGACTGTGTTCGATAAATGCAACGAATGAAGCTGCCTTCATCAGAACTGATTCTATCTACCAAATTTTGGTATACTGCCATGGTATGCATATTTCTGTAAGCTCGCACTGAGCTTCACTGAACAGATTGGCCTGGAGACCCATTGTTGCATCAATCATGACAAAACTGGCTACAGCCATAATTACTGAATTTACGCTAAGTACAAGGGATCAAATACAAAGGAATATAATTACGTTACAAAGAAGGAGGCTTGGAATCTTATGAATGAGCAACTTTATGTCGTCTTTCCTCAGTGAGTACGTTCTCCTATGATAAGCCTCATCAAACCATTGAGGAACAAGGTGTTTACTGGAGAAGTGAAATGGTCTCCATCAGATTTCTTACCAGTCTTGTAAGCCTTCATATTCATGGAAAGGCGCCTGACACCATATTTATGACACTGCGAGCAAAACTTTGTTAAATGCGTGTTGAATCTCTTTACTTTGGCATTGTAGTTATCTGGGTCAATGCAGAAACGATTTGCGCTAGTATAGTCCCTTAATTCTGCATCACAGACGGCAATTACAGTAGTTTTTTAGTCCCTCTACCTCATGATGAGGCTTTTCAGACAATCCCAGACCGGTTTCAAGGCCTGAGTAGCCAGGCATTACCTACCAAATAAAGCACTATCAAATCATACCTTCTCTGCCAATATGCCAAAGTACTATCCTCAAATTGTGAAATGAGCCCTCTGGGCTTCCTGAAAATTTCAATCTCTACATTACTATTCTGGGGTAGATGGGGTGGCAACTGAGAGTGACCCATGAGGGCTACGCTGAAGATCATCGCTTTTCTTACCATCCAGTAGTCGAAGGACCAAATGTCACGAATTCTATGACATTTTAATGTTCTAGGCTCTGGTATTGTGAGCCGATGGCAAGCCCTTAGACTAAACTTCTACTACACAGTTTAGGGGTTGGAAATATACAATTTCCTGCTGGTTTTTATTACAAAAATAAACTCTGTAACATTTTAAACAGGCTGAATTCACACCAAGAAGCAACAAATAGCGTTAATAATCAACTAAACTAGCACCCTCGTGCAATTAAATCCACATTGTTGGTACCATGTGCTCGTTGCACAAAGAAATTTTACCAATGTTGCTAAACAGGGATTTTACAATAAATTATGTTAAACTTTAAATAAAACACCGCCCAATACCATACCAAGACTCTGAACATTGGAATGAAAATTTCATCAAATGAAACCAAGATTAACACGGATGACCGTGGATAAGTTTAACACATGTTACACAGTTATACAACAAATACCCGGCTAATCAGAGGCAAAGATTTTCGCCTTACCTGCCACAACTTAGATGGTCTAGGAAAGAATGACTATAGGAGGATTGTAAGCCCGCTCGTTGACTTGTTGACGCCAAATTCGGAACTAGTTTATTATGCATTGTCTTTAATGCCTTTATTTCAAGAGAAAAATTAAGTTCAGCTCTTACATTTTACCTTATAATAACTGTGGCAGTTTTTAGACCCCACAAAATTACTCAAGAGAGTTCCCCTCTCACGACTCCCTTGTTTGTAAGTCATATACACTGGATATTTTGTTATTACTTAATTTAAATGAAGAATGGTTCATTAGCACGAATTCCTTTCTTCCCCTCTGCTTAGTCTGGTCATCACTAATTTGATATTAGTATAGAAATAATTCAGTAACGAAATTCCGATATCACGTTTACTTTTCTTCCTCTTCTTCTCCTGCTTTAACTTGACATTGTGGAAGGTTTGTCACAAAAAGTGAATCCGCCTTTTTCGTGACAATAACTAAAAACAGAAGCAGCGTTATAATACTTGAAAAGAAGAAAAAGAGAATTAATTCAATAACGAAATTTATTTGAAAGACTCTTAAGAGAAAGAAGGCTACACTTGTGCCCGCAGGAAAAGAAAGGCATGCCAAGAGGGCAACACTGCATCATCTTCTGAGGGTGATTTTGTAGAGTTAGCAAGCTATAAAGTCACAAGTATCAAAATGAAACTTTCTCTTTGCTGTAACTTTCTTTTTGTTAATTCCATGAATTCACAACAGTTGTATTTCGTTCTTACTTTTGCATGAATGATAAGATGATGTTCAATGAGCTTGACATAAAAAAAACACAAACAATTTTTAACAATATTGAAAACCATTTGACTGAAAGATATTAAAAGTCAGTAGTAACGGAATCTATTTCGACATATCCTGACAACACAAATCCATACTTTTTTTCAGACACAAATCTCTCCATGTGCATATGTCTGTGTATACCCTGTTGTTGTTACAAACTTGTGAACATCAATATAAGAGCCCGGCTTAAGAAAGGTATACAGTAATTTCCATGAAATACACACATTATTTATGTATGTATGTGCGTGTGTACAGTCACGTTACAAAGTATTGCATCAGTTGCCTTAATGTTTCAAGCAATAAGTTTAAGGAAGTATTCAACAAACAGTATCTGGGAACTATTCGCATGGCCGTGCAGGCACTTGATGTGTTACGTGACAATCTTAAGTTTCTGTTAATTGGGTGTATAGGTTGCACAAGAGCAAGATCCTTAACCTGCACATGACTAGTTTAGTCTATAACAAAAAACAGTCACTCGCTAATGTATATTAGCAGGCAAGATGAATAACATTGTTTAAAGTGAATTAAAATTATCGTGCTTTCGTATGTTTCTTCTTTAATAATTTTCACGTAACTCGGCCTATATGTTTTGCGCAAACAGCGTTAAAAACAAAACTATTCATTATATTTTTATATTTTTTTTACAAAATCAAAATATAATAAAAGGAAAAATATATGTTTGACTAGGCCTAATAATCCTTGTCCGGTCTGTGAAAGGCAGAGAATCCTATAATATGCAGTATGATTTTGTTTATAAGTACCTAATATTTGTGTTATTCGATATTCATTACCAGTAAATGAGTTCTTTTACAGCCGTTATGCAATTACATAATTAATCATTTCAGTACTGAATTGCCTATTTCTGAAACCGTATGGCTTAGGACTGAATTAGTCACTTCTTGAGAGAAAACTGTTTACGCTTCCCAGAATGAGGAAAAATAGAAAAACAAAAATAATGTATATCTAGATATTATTTATATCCATAATGGGTGGTAGATAATATTGATAGTGAGCAAGAGGTTGAAACGTAACATTAGAAAATTTCATTAAGTAGAAAAATATCGACTAATAAAAGTTCAATAAATGATCTAGAATACTATAACTAAAGAACAAGAACATACAAAGCCAAGTCAATAAGTTCTTTCAAGCAAAATCTAAGAAAACCAACAGTAAATTATATTTATCCCATATAATTAGTAAGAGTGCGGTCTCTAGCCAGTTTCAGTTTATGAATGCTATTCACATCCTGATAACGTAACTCCCAAAATAACTCCGTTCACACATCTCGTTACCAGTTACGATCAATCTAGGTCTATGTGACCAAGTCTATCTCGGTGGTCTTGATGTGACTCGCATTAAACTATTGATTTTTTTTTAATTGGTTTCCTTTTCTGGTAGACTATATCCGAATTCTCCTTCATGTTTTTTTTTTAATTTTGGTTTGAGATTTTAGATGGGATTAAAAAGAAAATTGACACATGCAAGATTTAAAAGTAATCGTGCATCCAAACGCTCTACTGAACATTCAACTTTCAGGCGCGCCAACCGAACCTTATGCAGGAGCGTATTTCACCACCCTTAAATGAAGCAAACTGTATTTGGTTTAAGAAAGGAAGGTATAAATTATATATTTTTTATAAATGTCTTATTTGCAAACTTAAAATAACGATTTTTTAACAGAAAGATCTGTGAACAGATGATACTCTAATAACATTAGATAAGTCAAACTCCACTCACCTATTTGCGTAAATTAACAGCTCTTTATACAGATGAGACTTTGTTGACGCGGTTGGTATCCTGTCCATATCTAAATATAAAGAAATATTTCATAATGAATCGGACAAAATACTTAGAAACTTGCATAAACCAAGGTTTTTTTTACGCTGTTTTATTTTTTACTTGAGATAATTGATTCCATTTTTCATATTATAAAAATTAATTTCTCAAATTATTTATATGAGCGTAATTGTACTATACTCTGTTTTTTTTCCATCTGTCCATCCGCCTGTGGTGTTTGCGCATGGAAACACTGCGTCCCAGGCTTTAAATAATACCCTATTTCGAATATTATCGGTGTAATTCGCATATAGTAAATTATTAAAACACTTTTCAGTTGCAAATGTACACCCAGATATCCTTTCATTTACCTAAAACTTACACATAGCATAATATTTTATAGCCCGGACGCAGCGTTACCATGCGCGACCATCACAGCATCACAGGCGGATGGACAGATGAAAAAAAAAAAAAAAA
>NC_087205.1:48388790-48416290 GCF_015104395.2 Macrobrachium nipponense | reverse complement strand
GTTGCTCGTGTGTGCATGTATTGCTCGCGAAGTATTGTCTGCTTACAATCAAATACAGAATACTTTGTAAATCACCAATCTCTCTCAGTATCAACGCTATTTCAAGGAATGCCACATTAAAAGAAATTGATTTTACGACTCGAGTAATTTCACAAAATAAAAGTGCTATTTCTTGGGTTTTTTTGTGTAGATATAACACGAAGACTAATTTCTCCGTTTCATAATTAACTGAAAACGTGTTGAATAATTAAATATGGATCAATGAGATCTAGTGCCCAGAGGAATATCTGAAATAAATGATATCAGAATTACGACTCTTTGAAGGAGTACGTTGAATTCAATTACGAGCAATATGAGTGAATGAAACTGCAACAACATATAAAGCTAATAAATCGAAATACTGGGAGGTGAAATGTAATTTGTATTCTAAATGTATTAATTAATCTATTGATATTCATAAATTTGATCAAGTACTCAGGTAAACAAAAGTACTAGGACGATGGGAAGGTCAGATAATATGCAAGCCACGTACAATAATCTATTTATGTATACGTACTGCTTGCATGTTTGTGTGCTTGCACGCATGAATGCTGACTGACAGGCAGTCAAGGACCATCTTCATCTTCGACTCCAACGCAAAGGGCCTCTAGTGGACTTCAGCCATTCATGCCTTTTCTGTGCGTTATCTTCCACAGTTCTTCAAATCTTCAGTCGTCTCCAGCTTTCTTCTCTTAGTTCTCATTCAAGTCAGGTCTGGGTTTTCCAGAGGAATTGAGATGACTATCCCTTCACTTAAACGCCTCAGCGCTATTTCAGAAATCGTCAAGAAATCACAGCACGCTCAGTTTTCAAGATTAAAAGTTCATTTTGGTTCCTTTTTTCGTCATTGCCTGAAGTTTAGTATGCAATCATCAGAAATGAAAAAATATCATTATCATATATAAATATTGGAATATATGACAGCGCAAAAAAAAAATTCATATATAATTGTATACAAATCGCGTTGTGAGCTAAACGTTTAAAGCTAATGAGTTAATTTTTTTTCATTGTATTGTACACTGAATTGCAATCATTTTGGTATATAACAAATTGTAAAACGATCAAAGCAACACAGAGAAAATGTTATCACAAAGATGCGTGAATTCGTAACGTAAAAAAACGTTTTTTTTCAGAAATTCACCATAAATCGAAATATTGTGCTAGAGACTTCTCGTTTGTTGCAAAATGAAGGTAATTAATTGGATATTACTAGGCCATAAGAGTTTTAGCTTACAATTGCATTTTCCGACCATTTTGGTCGAGTTAAAGTTGACCGAATGTCGATTTTTTTTTTTTATTTATCGTGATTTATATGCAAATATTTAAAAACTGATAAAAGCTACAACCATGAGTTATTTTTTGTTGTATTTTAAATGAAATTGGGCACATTTTCATATATAAAACTCTATGTAACGGCTAATATAAAACGGTGCAAATATTACGACAATGTGACTCAAAGCATTTTTCGGAAAATTGGAAATTGGGGACCCCAAAGACATTTCCCGCGGCGCCAAAGAGGGAAGGAAAAAGTTTTTTTTCTTTTAAATTCACCATAAATCGAAATATTGTGCTAGAGACTTCCCGTTTGTTGCAAAATGAAGGTAAGTTATTGAATATTACTGGACTGTAAGAGTTTTTGACCATTTCGGTCGAGTCAAAGTTGACAGAATGTCGATTTTTTCTATTTATCGTGATTTATATGAAAATATTTAAAAAATGATAAAAGCTACGACCATGAGTTATTTTTTGTTGTATTTTACATGAAATTGCGTACATTTTCATATATAAAACTCTATGTAACGCTAATATAAAACGGTGCAAATATTACGACAAAGTGACTCAAACATTTTGGAGATTTGAGACCGAGATACCGCGAGTGGAGGGAAGGAAAAAGTTTATTTAAAATATTCACCATAAATCGAAATATTGTGCTAGAGACTTTCAATTTATTTCAAAATGAAGGTAAATTATTGAATATTACTATACTGTAAGAGTCTTAGCTTACAATTGCGTTTTTCGACCCTTTTGGTCGAGTCAAAGTTGACCAAATGTCGATTTTTTTTCTATTTATCGTAATTTATATGCAAATATTTAAAAACTTATAAGAGCTACAACCATGAGTTATTTTTTGTTGTATTTTACATGAAATTGCACACATTTTCATATGTAACACCCTATGTGAAGCACCCTATGTGAAGGCTAATATAAAACGGCGCAAATATTACAACAATGTGACTCAAGCAGTTCGGAGATTTGTGGCCGAGATACCCCGAGTGGAGGGAAGGAAAAAGTTTTTTTTCTTTAAATTCACCATAAATCGAAATATTGTGCTAGAGACTTCCAGTTTGTTTCAAAATTAAGATAATTGATTGAATATTACTATAACGTAAGATTTTTAGCTTACAATTGCGATTTTTTACCATTTCGGTCGAGTCAAAGTTGACCAAATGTAGATTTTTTTTATTTATCGAGATTTATATGCAAATATTTAAAAACTGATAAAAGCTATGACTATGAGTTATTTTTTGTTGTATTTTACATGCAACTTCACACATTCTCATATATAACACTCTATGTAACGGCTAATATAAAAGGGTGCAAATATTACAACAATGTGACTCGAACATTTCGGAGATTTGCGGCCGAGATACCGCGCGGAGGGAAGGAAAAAGTGTTTTTTTTTTTTAAATTCACAATAAATCTAAATATTGTGCTAGAGACTTCCAATTTGTTTCAAAATGAAGGTAAATGACTGAATATTACTAGACTGGAAGGTTTTTAGCTTACAATTGCGTTTTACAAACATTTTGGTCAAGTCAAAGTTGACCAAATGTCGATTTTGTCCTATTTATCGAGATTTATATGCAAATATTTCAAAACTGATAAAAGCTACGACCATGCGTTACTTTTTGTTGTATTTTGAATGAAATTGCACACATTTTCATATATAACACTCTATGTAAAGGCTAATATAAAACTGTGCAAATATTACAACAATGTGACTCAAGCAGTTCGGAGATTTGTGGCCGAGATACTGCACACGGAGGGAAGGAAAAAGTTTTTTTTTCAAAAAATCACCATAAATCGAAATACTGTGCTAGAGACTTCCAATTTGTTTCAAAATTAAAATAATTGATTGAATATTACTATACTGTAAGCGTTTTAGCTTAAAATTGCGTTTTTTTACCATTTCGGTCGAGTCAAAATTGACCGAATGTCGATTTTTTTCTATTTATCGTGATTTATATGCAAATATTTAAAAACTGATAAAAGCTACGACCATGAGTTATTTTTTTTTTTTATTCTACATGCAATTGCACACATTTTCATATATAAGGCTCTATGTAAAGGCTAATATAAAATGGTGCAAATATTACAACAGTGTGACTTGAACATTTCGGAGATTTGCGGCCGAGATACCATGCGCGGAGGGAAGGAATTTTTTTTTTTTTAAATTCACCATAAATCGAAATATTGTGCTAGAGACTTCCAATTTGTTTCAAAATTAAGGTAAATGACTGAATATTACTAGACTGGAAGATTTTTAGCTTGCAATTGCGTTTTTAAACCATTTGGTCAGGTCAAAGTTGACCAAATGTCGATTTTGTTCTATTTATCGAGATTTATATGCAAATATTTCAAAACCGATAAAAGCTACGACCATGAGTTATTTTTTGTTGTATTTTACATGAAAATTGCGTACATTTTCACACATAAAACTATATAACGGCTAATATAAAATGGTGCAAATATTACGACAAAGTGACTCAATCATTTCGGAGCTTTGCGGCCGAGATACCGAGCGCGGAGGGAAGGAACAATTTTTTTTTTTTTCGAAAATTCACCATAAATCGAAATATTGTGCTAGAGACTTCCAATTTATTGCAAAATAAAGGTAAATGATTGAATATCACTAGAATGTTAGATATATATATATATATATATATATATAATATATATATATATATATATATATATCGAGCTACAAATATCCTTTAATATCTAATTTGCTCCACCTTGGAATTAATATATTTTCATATATGTTTAACCGAAGGGGAATTTTTTAGGCGATAATAGGTTTGCCGGCTGATGGGCACGAACCATCGTCACCTTCAAATCCAGGACGACAGTGAAGCCTTAGCCCACTCCTCCACTGCAAGAGGATATAAGTTTATGCTGCCTCCCACCTCAAATACCTGTCGCACTCAGGTATTCGTAGTTTTGGAGACTGCATCAAACCCCTCGTCCTCGGTAGCGTTGTAGTACTTTGTCTGCACATAGCCATTATATAAGTCATATCACATTACCGTGATTCATGTACATATATCGAGCTACAAATGCCATTTAATATCTAATTCGCTCTACCTCGGAATTAATATATTTTCATATACGTTTAACCGAAGGGATACCGAGTTATAATAATTATCCATAAGCAGGTGGTATCCCTGGTTACGGAAACGATCCACAAGACTGAACACAGTGTCACACAGCGTGGAGAAGACCCTGGAATACAGCGAGAGGTCCACGACGTATCCAATGTTGGACTCTGTAATAAAAAATAACTTTACACCATATTTCTTTGGTTTCTTGGGTTCTTGCCAGGAACCACGAGAAACTGGCACCACTCACGAATGTAATCCAACACTGGGTGGACTAAGATGAGGAGATTGGGGTTATTCCGGGGTATGGCCCTTCGGTTGAAGGCGCTGAAATACCTGTCCAATGCCAGGAAACTATCACGGGCCATAATGCCAGGCACATTGGGCGTACTTAAAATAAAATTCCGCCTCCAATATTGCCTGATGTCAGCAGCAGGCATCATTCCAAAAAAAAGTGGAGCCCCAAAAAATGTGCCATGTCCGTGAGGTTGCAGCCCAGCCAGTGATACGACGACGTCGTTCACAGTTTGTCACGGCATTACCGAGCGTAGTCTGTCATCTCTGCTACCAGGTATTCCAGCAATTCCCGCATCAAGAACCAAAGCTGAATGAACTCCAGGAGCAGTGAGAGGAACAGGTTACGGTGAGCCCAGGTGCTGCCGTGAATGGGTGCATGTTAGGTGGGGTGGGGTCCTCTGACCACCCCTTGTCGCTCTCGGACGAACAGCCTTCACCTAGGCTGGCGTGACGTCTGACCTTCTACGGGCGCGTGGGCGCGCACGCACACGTGTTTGGGCACGGTTTCACACTTGAACACCCCCCCGACACTGGCCCATCTCCCTCACTTAGGGCCTCGCTTTCTGTGTCGTCCTCAACAACAAAACTAGACGACAACAACTCCTCCTCTTCTTCCTCAGACTCCCCCCCTCATAGGCACTAAAACCACTAAACTCCAACTCACTTTCAGCCTGTGACTCCCGTACAGACATTGGGGGCAAATATTCATCATCACTAACATCGGGAGTGTTGTCCTCGTCACTAGATGACCAACCGCCATCAAAATGAGGACTACTTACGAGCTGCTCCCGATCAAAATCCAACAAGTATTTGTCTATGTCCTTTGGTTCGAGGCCTCCCAAATGCCTACGAATGCCCCTCAGGACACCCCGATGCTTCCTAGGGGTCGTAAAAGGCACATGAGGCCTCACGGAACGGCGTTGAGGAGCTAGATCATCTTGGTTGCTTGGTCCCTCTCCAGCATCCAAGTCCAAAATACATCTCACACGATCCCTACCGAGAGGCAAAACGCACCTTTCACGCTCCATTTGAACGTTCAGACATCTCTACGTACATCTTGTACCACCACAAATACTCAAACACTCGCAAAAGTTCGGCAAAACACAATTGCGGCAAAAGATCGCTCTCAGATGACGCGTCGCTGATGCTTGCTGGTGCAAGATCTTGTAAACAAAACAACAGCTTGATCCGTGAACTCCCAGCATTCCTCAAGGCGCATGATTCAAAAGTTTTCGCCAAGTAGGCCTACAACTATTTTTCCACGAATTTTTAAAAAACTTTTTTGCTTCGACGTATTATACCTCAATTAAGTACCCAACAGACAATTTTCGTCGACGTAAGATACGTCCAATAGGCGTTTAAGGGATATTATGCACTATTCTCCCTGCAAAGGTGCAAAGGAAAACTTCACACCGTCTTCACTTACCATTCATCATTCTCAGATCGACAAATCTCTTACAGAGACACATTAAATGCCATACTGTGAACAGAGTCCGTATGAAAAATTTGATTTCCAAATCTCATTCAGCCTGTCCATTGTTTGATTAGCTGTGCTGAGTCTTTCACTAGATTCTAACTCAAGAGAACTTGCACTACATTGAATTGCTCCATTAGATCGAATGATTCAACTTCATTAATTAAACCTTTCTCTATCTAATGCTATTTCATATCTTTGCACACTCTCTGTCCTCATTATTTCTGTTTTCCTTTTATTTATTTTGACTGCCATCTCTCAAGATATCTGATGCATTCCCAAGTAGCTTAGCAAATATTGTGGTGTTTTGCTGATTAAAACAGCATCATCTGCGTATTCTAAGTCCCAAGTTTATTGTTTACTCCAGCTTAAATCTTCTCCAACCACTTTTTTTTTTATTTTAACATTCATAAGAAGGACAAACAGCAATGAGGACATAAAGTCCCTTATAGCACAGCACCCTACCATACACTGCTGTTCATCCCCCTGACAAGACCTCATCGGCATTAACTGCATATAGTACTTACCTCCGTCTTCGTTAATCTCAGTTAGCTTTACCTCTTCGATGGGAATATAATGGAAGGGCAAAATCTTCCACAATATGGCCTACAGACGCAGCCAAATACCGTAATAACAAATCCATCAGAAGGTGAATTTTTAGATTCCATACACTGCTGTACAATGTCTTATCACAAATGCTTCATCTGTGCAATTCCTGTCTGTTTTGAAACCCGATTGTTCGTCACTAAGCATTTCATCCCTTTCATTCTCCAGCTCATTGAGTTTATTAAACTTACTGAATATTTTAATTATAATTGATGTTATTGCAATATCTCATCTCTCTACGTACATATGATATAACCTTTCTTTAGTACTTTGCTTTAATTTCCAATCATCAGGATTTGGTTCCTCATTCCAAATTTGACAAAACAGTCTCATTAGTGTTCGAAGTTTAATTTCACTTGCATAGCCTGGTGTTTTACATCTGCAAAGGTTCCTTATTATTGATGCCACTTCAAATCTCCTAGATTATTTCCATCACATCTTTCACATGACATAGAAAATGTTCCACCTCACCGTTACCTTCTTCTTCTGATGAAATTATAGTAGTCCATTCCTCCCTCTGACAGGCATTTGCCTCCTTCTCGTTTTCTTTTTGTCATTGCTCACAGGTCTTCGGGGCCCACGCAATCCATCCTTCTGACTTTTGCATTCATATCACCAACAGCATTTCTCTGTCTCTTTCTGAGATTTCACCGAGAACAATCTGCAGTTCTGTATTAAATTCATCTAAGAGTTCATTTGCTGCCTCATAGCGCACTCTAATACTCATTGCACTGTACTGACTTGAATCCTGCGACTGACAACTCTACTGCTCAGCCCTATCCAGTCAGTAGGGCCTTTTCTGTATTTGGTGTTAAGGTCATGCCGACTTCTCTACATTTGCTCTCCCTGAATAGATATACCCACTAGCCTTTTGCAATATGTTTTTCAATTCCTTTGCACAGTGATTCACAAGCAGCTAAGATATCCAGCACATATCTCTTAAACTGATCTTCTACCTGTTATATCTGTCCAATATGATTCAGGGTTCTTCCATCCAAATCTCCTGTGTTTGAATTTATCCTTAGTATACATTTGTAGACAAGGAAATTCTTTGCACCTCCATATGGATGGGACCGCATCCATTTCTTTTCTCATCCATTGACATGGCAGAATCCATGGAAAGTCATTGGCTAAATACACTAAGGAACAGCCGACAGGGTGTGGGTCAGTTTTTAACCAAGTTAATCTGCCATTTGAGTTCCGTAACCCCAACCATCATCCTGATGCCCGTAATTTCTGGTTCTCATGCTGAACAAGGCCACATATTTAATTGTAGATCTAGCTTTATCTGAAGGAGTGTCAGTCTACAAGGCAGCAGGTGTTCGTACCTTGAGCTCGGGGTCCTAACCTAAGTACTATCAACGGGGCCAGCTGACCTTGGTGCTCATTAAGGGCCGGTTACTGGAGCCTCTGAAGGTATTTACAATCCCTTGGGAAGTTTAGCACAATGTTGGTCGCCTCCTTCGTGCCTGTACTGCACCAGCCTGGTTTATCCTAATTGCCAACCTATTCATTTCACTTGTAAAGATGACTAAAAATGCATAACCATATTGAATATCAATATTATTGATCTTGGTACATTCAAAACTCATCGTTCACACGAGCCTTTCTTTGCTCTTATTATTAATTTAATTTAGTACTTGGAAAAAATCGAAGAAGATCTACTGGTAACATTCCAGTGCATAGTTTTCGAAGTTCTATATAAGTCTTATGATTAAAAAAATTTGAAGTAGAACTAAAATAGAGTTCAATCAAGTGAGAACTCATATTACCCATAAATAATGGCTGCCTTGAATGAGATTTCTTAGATGTGCATAAAGGAGGCATCCGGTTGTGAACTCCAGACAATCGGAACAAGAGACGCGCGATGGCCGGTATCACTCTGGAGACTTCCATAGTTAGTTAGGCTATAATTTCTGTGAATGATGCTGTCAATCTTAACAAAAACCACGAGGTAAGGCTGTTTGGTTTGCAAATAGCCAGATATAGGACGAATGAACCTAAATCCTTCTAAGTGACTTGAATATGGAAAATGATGTTGCAATATGAAGAACATAATGAGAATGAATAAGAAATCGGAGATATCGGCAAATGCTGAATTATTTATCGGTCAACATATTTTCAAGACCTGCCTACAATTTTGTTATTCTTGTTAAAACTTAAGGATGTTGTGATAACTGCCAAGGTGCAATACGGTAAACCGATGCTATAGTATTTAAAACTAATCACAAGAGGGAACCTTTTATTCCGCACTATGATGATGACGTGGGCAAACAACACAACACCACACACAGGATTATCACCATAGATGTAGATTCTCACTTTGAGAGAGAGAGAGAGAGAGAGAGAGAGAGAGAGTACACATTAGCTGTATTTCAGTGTTTCGATACCGGGAAGGAAAGCTAATACTAAAGAGATGGAAAATGAAAAAAAAAAAAAAGTTCCTACTACTCGTTTGAGTGCGCTTGCGGTCTGAGAGGAGTGCGAGAAGATTTTGGGGACCATGTAATTTGCCCCTTCAAGTTGCTTATGTAAACGAAATACTTCAAACCGTCAAATGAGAGGTAAAGAACGACGTCGCAGAGTTTCCACCCAATGGAATCAAAGGCTACCGGCGAAACAGCCAATAAGAAACTGCACGGGACCTGCTTACCCGGAGGGTCACGCATCTCCTTGGTAGCGGCCGATGATCTTCGGTTCCCTGACAACTGCACCTTTCTCACGTTCATTTTGTTAAGACTAGCAGATTTAAACGTTCGCTTCATTCTGACAGCAATGCAATAGCAGCTCTCATATATATATATATAATATATATATATATAGATATATATATATTATATATATAAAGGTATAGGCTCAAGCATTACTTAGTGCGTTTGAATGGATGTGTATACCTGAACCATGCGTTTGGTTACTGACGCATGTATACTGCATTTACCAAATATCCTAAATATACCAAAGTACAGATACACACACACACACACACACACACACACACACACACATATATATATATATATATTATATATATATATATATATATATACTATATATATATCTATTAAAAGGAGCCCATAAAAACACCAAAATATAGAGAGAAAAGTACTATATTTCAGAGGGACTGCTGCTCTCTCTTCAGGTATATGTGTATGTGAAAAGTTTACAGAAAAGGTGGTATTTATACCAAGAGATCCGTCCACAGGTAAGCCAATTTAGGTCACCCCGCCTGATAATCTTCCTTTAATCTTCTATCAGCGGGGGTGACCTAAATTGGCTTACCTGTGGACGGATCTCTTGGTATAAATACCACCTTTCTGTAAACTTTTTCTCATTCTATACCTGAAGGAGAGAGACAGCAGTCTCTGAAATATAGTACTTTTCTCTCTATATTTTGGTGATTTTATGGGCTCCTTTTATTGACGGAATTCTGTTGTAACAGAATTTTTTTTTCCCATACACACACACACACACACACACCACACACACACACACACACACACATATATATATATATATATATATATATATATATATATACGTATATCACAAATAGGGCAGATTCGTGCACATACACAAATTGTAGAGTCGAGGGCAGGAATACACTGGAGATTCACACTGTCTTTATTCCGCCTTCCTACGTTTAGTGATCATAATCACATCGTCAGGAATTCTACGGAAATTCGGATAATTTAATGAAAAAGACTGAATGCTGGAAACAAAGACGTCAAATTTACTTGACTCTTTTCAGTACCATAAATATATAATACTTGACTCATTCTGTACCATATTTATATATATATATATATATATATATATATATATATATATATATATATATATATATATACATATATATATATATATATATATATATATATATATATATCTATATATATATATACATACATATCCTATATATATATATATATATATATATATATATATATATATATATATATATATATATATATATATAGTATGGTACTGAAAGAGTCAAGTATTTGTCGTTTTTGTTGGGCCTGTGCTTGTGCTTGGCCAATAACTTGGAATTCTCATCCCCTTTTTATGTCTATATTTGCTTGTTAGTGCGTTTCTATCATTTGCATTGTTAGCTTAGTCTTCTGCCGTTTTTGTTTATTTTAGCCTTGTTTAACTACATTACTGTCTTAGTTTCTTTCTCCACACTTTGAAAATGTTTAAAAACAATTTTGTTGTTCTATTCTATTTGGAGTGTTTTGTGATTTTATATGCTATTTTTATGTGCTCTTGTGTAACCTATATGTGACGCAATTTTATGTTTTGTGTGTATATATTTAAGTGTGCTCTAGTTTGTGTAATTTTGAACCAAGTTTTATAGAATTTCACTGATTGATATTTTAACGTAATTCAGTTTTAGCCATTCAGTCTTTTCATTAATTTATCCGAATTTTCATAGAATTCCTGACGATGTGTTTATGATCACTAAACGTAGGAAGGAATAAAGACAGTGTGAATATATATATAATATATATATTATATATATATATATATATATATATATATATATCATTCGAGCTACAAATGTCCTTTAATATCTAATTCGCTCTACTCGAATTGATATATTTTCATATATGTAACGAGGGGGAATTTTTTTAGTTGATAATAATTTTCGTACCCCCATGGATTGAACCACCGTCCAGTTGGACGAGGAACGAAATCAGGATCGGACAGTGACGCTACCGTTTCGGTAGCGTCACTGTCTGATCCTGATTTCGTTCCTCGTCCAACTGGACGGTGGTTCGATCCCATGGGGGTACGAAATTATTATCAACTAAAAAATTCCCCTCGTTACATATATGAAAATATATCAATTCCGAGGTAGAGCGAAATTAGATATTAAAGGACATTTGTAGCTCGAATGATATATATATATATATATATATATATATATATATATATATATATATATATATATATATATATATATATATGAGAGAAAGAAAAACTGACCTCAATCTGTTTGATGGTATCGTCGAAGAACCTCTTTGTGTCTTTGAAAGGATTGTGGGCAAGGCACCTTGCACGGAGAAGTGTTGCTGCCAATGATCCGCTGACTGAGAGACTGCAAACCCTGGCGGATCTGTGAGTGAGGGAGAATGAAAACGGATTAAAGTGGATGGTGAGGACTGATGAAAACGTTGATGAAGTAGATCCATTAGTCGACTTGGTACCATGTTATCTGTCTTACCAGTCAAGACATTGATATGTATTACCGTACCTTACGTTTTGTTTTTTCAAGAATAATGCTTGGATTTTCTGGTTCGGGCGTGTGTAAAACTTATAACAAAAGTTAATCTAGACTTATACTGAAACGGAACCCCAGTACCATCGCCATGCGACGCAAAACGCTTCCTAGATTCTCAACTGATGTTTTTCGGTTCTTTATCTTCTACAAATCTGGATTCCCTCTCTAGCCTCCCGTTGTGTAGCTCTGATCCAGCACTGGGCAATCTAAAACCGCCAGGTGACATTCGCATACTCCTCTGTATATGTAATTTTTTCTTATTATGTACTTTATTGGTCCTCTAACACATTGTTACAATGGCACTAGAATGATTCGGCTCGCAGCTTTGTCTTGGAATTTTCATACTTGTCCAAGTTGTCAGAATGAAACTAAATAAACGTTTGATATCTTAGTCATACATATTACGACATGTACAAAGGCCTCAGTGACAAGGATCGACAAGAACGATGATAGCTCAACAAAATGATGAACAAATCTACATATGACAAGAATAACACAAGCCAACGTAGGCTTGGGAAATCGGCTTCCATCCCTACAGAACTTCATTGGAGGGATTTTCGTTCATCTAGTGATTACCTCTTTATCCAGGATTCCATTTTCTATCGTAGATGGCGATCCAACCCATCCTCCAGCCAGGAATCAGATTACCTCTTCGTAGACCTCCGCACGAGAGGACAGGAACGTCTTGAGTGAGAGACGCCATGGATGGTATTCCTCCCCCGAAAACACCTGAAAATAGCCATCCAACAAATTATATAAATAACATACATATATATATATATATATATATATATATATATATATATATGATATATATATATATATATATATATATATATATATATATATATATATATATATATATATATATATATATATATATATATATATATATATATATATATATATATATATTTACAAATTCCTAACCCACATCTGGATTGAACCCAGATCTTTTTTCAATTGAAAGGCAAGGTTGTTGCGCCCCTGCTTTTCGATATATATATATGTATATATATATAGTATATATATATATATATATATATATATATATATATATATATATATATATATATATAGACCTGATTTCGGTCATTTGTGGGTTCGGGATATGAAGGAAAAATAGGAGAGAGGTAAGTTTAACATGCATGCGATATAAGACATGCAAAAATAATAATCGAGGAAACGTTTAACATAGGTGTATTTGTATTCTTCTTAGCTACACAGGTGGCCTTTACTTGTTATTATTACGTTAACTATCCTATAGTGCACAACCGGACGGCAGGTTGGACTGTTATTTGACACTTATGGCCATACAAGTCTTTGTGTGGCAGGCGGCAGTAACAAACTAATTTGACCGCTTGTGTGGCCTCTGTTTCAAATGGTCCCCTTCACATTGGCCATCGGTTATGCAAAGAAGCTGGCTCCCACTGGTCAAATAGAGCCAATCAGGAAAATGGATATAGAGTATGCGTGGGCGCTCTTTGAAACTTTGCCCAAAGCCAACGCCAACTACTAACGCCTTTGGCAGTTGTCTCGTGTTGTTGCACATACAAACCGTATCACTTATAACAGTACCACGGGCTCAGAATATCACGGAAAGGCATATTCAAAACTGTATGGAATCAGCTATATAGTATATATATATATATATATATATATATATATATATATATATATATATATATATATATGCAGAAGTATCATGAAACTTTCACGCGATATCAGATTTGCAGGTTCTCCACAAGGAGGAGAAAATGAGAAAACTAAGTACCAAGTACTTTCGTGTAATTGCTACATATTTTCAAGGTAGAATGAACAAAAAGAATTTTTATACATAAGAAAACTTTTCACAAGAAAAGGGCGAAAATCACTTCAAAGCAAAGGAGCAATTAGAAAAAGTAAGAGCAAAACGCTCTTATAAGTCCATTCTTACTACAAACAAGCTAAGTCTCCAACACCCCAAAACCTTACAACAAGATTGGTAGTTAAAAACAGAATGACCAAACCGATCCTTCTTATTACAGTACAAATACAAACAACATATAAAACAAAAATTAGACAACGAGCGTTAACAAAGTTACGTACAAAGAAACGACTTATTTCAAATAATATGTGTACATAATTGCTTAGCAATTTCTTCAATAATAAAACCATCTAACTTAAAAAGATCAGAATTAATGTTCATTATGTCCCCATGATAAAATTTCATAAGAGCAGACTTGAGGATGTTACATTTTACATAATCATTACAAGCAATGATCAATCTACACTTCTGCAAGTCAATTTATTTTATGTAAAAATATAGCATTGGAGGTCTAAAATGCTCTTACACTATACTGATGCTGCGTTACTCGTACGTTTAGAGATTTGCCAGTGTGACCAATAAATTTCATTGAGCAATCACTGTATTAGTGTAACTAAAAACAACATTTACATTGAAAGTTTTGAGCAACTTAGGCAGTACGTACTTTAAATTTCTCGCTGTATGGTAAAACTAATAAATTGTCTGTCTTAAAAAGCGGTTTTTCTTTTAACGAGAAAAAAGTATTTTAAATCAAAAGCAATATTGTAAATCTTGTCAATTTCAGGCTCTAAAAATTCTGGACTTCATTGATGAAAACTATGGATGCTTTCACCCCCTGATCACTATGGTTAGTAATAGCTAACGAATAAATGAGCAGACATTTGTAGGTTTTATATGAACTGAAAATTTAAATTTCCTACTAATCCTATGAAAGTTATCATCCAGAAATGGTAAAACCCCATCTTTCTACTCCTCAAAAGTAAATCTAATTGAAGGCAACTAATCCATTAAGTTTTATAATGAAACCGGCTATTTTGCTTTGAAGTGATTTTCGTCCTTTTCTTATGAAAAATGTTTTCATTTTCATTGTACCTTGAAAATTTGTAACAATGACACGAAAGTACTTGGTACTTAGTTTCATTTTCTCCTCCTTGTGGCCAACCTCCATATATATATATATATATATATATATATATATATATATATATATATAATATATATATATATATATATATATATATACATATATATTTTTTATTAGCTTTCTCATATTGCACACACTTTTAAACACTAATTAGTGTGTGCAGTTTCTCTTCACTATTTCCAATCAGCAGTGAACATCAGCAAATATTAATCATACGATTAGTACACACGCCAATCATGAATCGGTTTTTTACTCTACCATTTTATACTAATCCCCGCTGTGCTTTCTCTGATTTCTCTCATCAGTCCATCCAGGAAGACAGACAGCTCACAGCCTTGGAGACAGAATGCCCTGGTCCCTCCCTGACCGATTCCTGCGCCTCACTTCCCCAATACAAAAGCTTTCAGCAACCAGTCTCTTGTACTGTACATCATCAACCGGTATTGTCTTTCTAATGTTTATTTATAAGTTTCTTCTTGATCAATGTGCACCACAGACAGATTTTACCCTAAAATTTCACACTTCTTCCTGCAGAATAACCAGACTGCTTTATTTAGTTCCTATTTGATTCAGGGCTTGTCGGGAAAATCACATAAAAAATTGTGTTGAGAGCTTGAGTCTACCGTGGCCAAGAAAAATAATTATAGTACATATGGTGAAAGTTATCAGCATATTATAATCATAATATACATATATATATATATATATATATATATATATATATATATATATATATATAATATATATATATATATATATATATATGGCGAAGTTGAGGGTGGGTTCTATCAATCCAGTAAACAGCAATTTGGTGTGTAGGGGAAGGACAGTTCTTCATTCCTTTCAAAGTACTTTATTTAGCTGCTGACGTTTCAAGACGTTTAGTCCCATTTTCAAATCTATATAATAAAAGAAACAGACATTAAAAAACAGACTCGGAGTAAAATTAAAGAATAAAAAGTTTTTTACATACAACATAAAATCATAAGTTCGGTAAAAAGGAAGAGTGACAGTTGTTCGTGCCAGGTTCAGCTTCGAATTAAACTCACGAGAGGTATAGAGGTGTTGAGGTGGTCTGAGTATTTAGTTGGGGGACAAGCTGTTTAATAAAAAGCGATTCTAAAATTGCTAGTTGTTGGTCGTTAGGAGTTTGGCCTATGATTTAAAAATATTTGTAATTGACATCCAATTTACATTTTTTTGCATGTTCACGTATGCAAGAGAATTCTGGGTTTGATAATTTAACGCACGTTCTATAACTCACGCCTCGATGAGAATCCCATCTCACTTTTAACAACCTGCGGGTGGATCCAACATATTTCCTCAGGTTACATCTGGGGCAATTAAATAGACAAATGACTCCCGAGGTCGTCAGAGGGTGAAGAGTCTCTTTGTATTTGAAAAATGATCTTATGATCATTGGATTACAAGGTATTAGCTTTAGGTCAATTGCTGGTAAAAAAACTATCTATTATTTGCCGTAATTCTCTATAGAAATTTTATCATGAAGGAGCGGGATGCTTGCATATAGTCGTAATTTAGGTACTGTGGGTATTTCACATTTGGATGGAAAACATTATTCAGAAATTTGGAAAGATTTTTGTGAAACAATCTGGATGGAAAGTAGTTGTCAATAAAGTACTGATAGAGGTAGAGGATTTCATTATGGAAATTGTGCCAGTCAGATGTTATATTGAGAGCTTTGTGGAAGAGGGTTGATAAAGAATTTAGTTTAAAATTATAAAACCAATGACTATAAAAATTAGAACCCAGGCCTGTGAAAGTTTTTTTTCTAAAAATCGTAGTATTAAAATGATCACCGTGTCTAAAAAGCATTATATTTGGAAAGGAAGTTTGTTTTCCTTTTCATACTCAATCGTAAACTTAATACTAGTGTGCTTATTATTGGAATATTCGAGAAACTTATCAGCTTGATCTTTACTCGTAAAGAGTAAAAAGGTGTCATCAACATATCTACAATAGAAAAGGGGATGGTAAGCCAATGGGCATTCATCCAGTAGGCGCTCTTCCAGGGAGCACATGACAATGTTGGCAAAGGTAGGACCCAAAGGGGATCCCATTGCCATACCGTCGACCTGTATGTACACTTTACCATTAAAAATGAAAGCTGTATCCAGCACAGCAAGCTCTAACAGATTTTTAAAATCCGTGCTATTAAAATTGCTAAAAATGGTATCTGGGTTGGTAAAATCCGGCTCAAAATAATCTCAATTGTTTCTTCAACAGGTACGTTAGTAAAGACTAAAGAGTGATTCAACATCCGTACTAACCATAAATAAATCTGAATCCTGAGGTAAAATTCTTTCCTTAAAATCATACGAATTTTGACAACTATAGGTGTTGGTGATTAAGGGTGCTAAAAGTGGGACAAGGAATTTAGCAAGATTGTCATTAGGCGTGTCATAGGATATGAGGATGGGTCTCATTGGTAGGTACACCTTCTTTGTGAATTTTTGGTAGCCCATACATCACTCCATATGAAGCACCAGTACAATACAATGAATCATAGGTATCTTCCCTAATGATGTTTCGGTCTTTCAAATATTTCAAAAATCGGTTTATGCGATCCTCAACTCTAAAGAGCAGAATATTGAGGGTTTCCGGTCTTTTTAAATTAAGTTTCGTCTTCTATGATATTTCCCATCTTTCTAAAGATATTTCCCATCTTCTAAAGATATTTCCCATTTTCTGTATATTTCTTCTTCCCTTCCCAAGCTTGTTTCCCATTTTTCTTTATATTGGGGTCGCCGTTTCGGATGAGCCGTTTCCATCTATTTCTATCTTGTGCTTCTGCCTCATCAATTCCCTTCTCATTTAAGTCTCCTCTCACACAGTCCTTCCATCTCTTTCTTGGTCTCCCTCTTTTTCTTCTTCCTTGCACCTCCACCCCCATAGTATGTCTCCCAGCGTGGTCCTCATCTCTCCTCAACAGGTGTCCATACCATCTCAGCCTCCCCTCCTGCACTTTCTTTGATACTTCCACCACCTTAGTTGACCCCCTTATGTAGTCATTTCTGATCCTATCCACTCTTGTTACCCCAGACATCCACCTAAGCATTCTCATTTCTGCCATATCCATCTTCTGCTCTGCTTTTCTCATGCTTGCTGTTTCCGTACCATACAGCATTGCTGTTCTTACCACCGTCTTGTGAAATTTTCCTTTTAACCTAAGCGGCACTCTTTGTCACAAGAACTCCGGAGAGGCCGCTCTCCAGTTGTTCCAGCCTGCCTCCGTACATGATGTTTTTACTTCTTCTTTCCATACTTCTTTCAGCGTTAACAAAAGATCCCAAATACTTAAACTTATCAACTCTCCTTATTTGCTCTCCACCAAGCTGAATACTTTCTCTATCATCCCCCTCAGTGGTGGTACACATATATTCTGTCTTGGATCTACTTATTCTCATTCCTCTGTCCTCCAGTACTTGTCTCCATCTTTCCAATTTCACTTCCAAATCTTCCCTGCTCTCTGCACACAGAACAATATCATCCGCATACAATATGTTCCATGGTACTGTCTCCCTTACTTCCTCTATTATAACATCCATCACTATGTTAAAGATAAATGGGCTCAGAGCCGACCCCTGGTGTAATCCTACTCTCACCTCAAAACCTTCTGTCTCCCCAACACTTTCCCATTTTCTGTATATGTTCGTCTTTATTTAGAATAACTTAACTGCCAGATGGACGCCATTCCTCAATAAAAATGACCTAAATATTCTCGAAGAACTTAGTAAACATGAGGAACTGACAATAACTAAACCAGATAAGGGAAAAGGTACCGTAATCTGTTATATATTTGGCAATGTGTGTATGTATGTTTGTATGTATGTATGTATGTATGATTGGTATGGGCGCCCAGCCCGTCAGTCTGACGGGACTGAGATTCGGAAGTTCGGAACGGAGATGGGTTTCCACCCCGGGAAGGTCGAGACCTATGTTCGGGAGCCCGGGGTCCCAAAATTTCTACTTCCCCCCCAGAGCGCCTCAGCGGCGTGGTTGGTATGGTATTAGCGTCCCACCTCAGTGGTTGCGAGTTCGATTCTTGGCCATTCCATTGAGGAGTGAGAGATGAGTATTTCTGGTGATAGAAGTTCACTCTCGACCTGGTTCGGAATTCACGTAAAGCCGTTGGTCCCGCTGCTGAATAATCACTGGGTCCATGCAACGTAGAGGCACCATACAAACAAACAAACTTCCCCTCCAGTAGTTTTTATTTTATTCAAGTTTAAAATTAGCCATAATCGTTCGTCTGGCAACGATATAGGACAGGTCGCCATCGTGCCGTAGTTAAAAATTCATGGGCCGCGGCTCATGCAGCATTAAACCTAGACAACCTAAAGATAGATCTAGTTTCGGTCGCCTTCATTATACACTGTTCAGAAAACTCGATTGCGCCGAAAAAACTTCTTATTTTTATTTTCCTTTCTCTTCTTGATCTGGTCATTTTTTAAGACAAAGAGCTAATAATGATCTCCATCTGGTCTTTTAAATATCCGCAATGAGTGAAAGTAAACTCTGCCCAGTGCTATGTATATTCCACAGTATTAGCAATGCCGGTAGCGCAAACAGATGAGGGTCAAAGAACGTTGTGATGCCGTTATTTGTTGTTTCTTCCTATTGTCTTCTTCGAAGATCTCTCACCAAAAAACTTGCGAGACACGGTTCCAAAGTCAGTGATTAAGAAAAAAGCACGCACGCACACACACCCACATTTTAATATACATAATGCAATGTAAAATTTTGAAACCAAAGGGGGTGATTGCGTGAATTGTTCCTATGCAGTGGAGAGAGAGAGAGAGAGAGAGAGAGAGAGAGAGATGCACGTGCTATCCCCATGGCTGACCAACCAGTCAGTCCTCGGTCACGTGATCTTAACGCTCGGGGAAATCTGACGCACATCTCCCACTGTAGAAAAGAACGTGGAAAACTGCATTCTTAATATGTTGTAAGCAGCTTCCAACTGGGTTTCTGGAAACTTTAAGTGCGGTCAAAATCACGCATGATATCCGTTAAGGGATGGAAATCAAAGTATATTAAATCAGCCACAAGTAGAATAAAGCCTTCAGGGGGATAATCTATGGACATCCCATCCCTAGTCTGTTGCCAAGGTAAGTGGGTTTTAAATTTAAATAAGCTGTTGGAAAAAAGGATAGCAGAGCTGAAAGACGGAAATGTAAAGGGTGGCGAGCACTGAGCCAGGGAAGGTTCTAGATGAGACTTCACGTGTTTCGTTTAATTGAATAAGAGGAGGTCTCTCTGCGGAAAGGTGGAACCTCTAGGGGCTTTGTTTTGTTGTCCTAAGACCGACGACAGACTTGAGGCTGTTGCCGACTTGGTCTCGCTGACTGAAAAATGACATCAGATTTCCTTGGATATTTGTAGACAAGTAGCACGGAACATTCCTTGTCATTATTTTATTATTGTTATCATTTTCTATAGTATTTAGTATAATAATAGGAAAATTACCTGAAGCAATGTGTCCATGAAAGGACACTGAAAACGCTTACAACAAATATACAAGAAGAGAGGAACAGCAAAATGTGTTGGCTGTAAGGTTGAGTCGATTAGGATTGTGGATTGTTTTCAGTTTTTTGTTCCATCACTTACGCTACAGAAAAAACAAGGGCCTTTATCATGGCCTCCCTTTTAAGTATTCGTGAAATGGTCACTCAAATTATACAATAAGGTCTCAGCAAAGAAAGCTGGTGAAAAGATCGCTTCAAGAAATGATTTAATCGAAGGAAAAACAATGGTAATGGAATTACATAAAAGATGTCAAAAACAGAAAAAAAAAAAGGAGTAAATAGTTATAATTGTCTAAAAACGTTATTAGAGAGAGATAATGCATTATAGTGTCGATTTTTTCACTTTGCCTGCACTGTTCCATGAATATGATTCATCCCTTCTTGCTAAACTCTGAGTATGTTGTTAAAATAACGTATACTTACAAAATGGTCGTAAATTTCGTCAGCAATGACAGGAACTCTGTTTCTGGCCGCAACCTCAAGAATGGCAGTGAGGTGTTCCTTGGAGAAAACAGACCCACGGATTCGACGGATTGTTGACGACGATGGCTGAGTCTGCTCGTCGATGAGAGCCTCCAGCATATCAAGGTCGACTTCCCAGTTCTTCTCAGCTTCGTAAGGGAAGAGAAAAACCGGCTGTTAGAACAGGAAATATATTTCATCACGCTCCATTTTCTAGAAGAGACTTTCATTTTGCAAAGCCAATATTGTTTTGAAAATAATTTGGCACCTGTTAATTAACATCGTATTTGAAAAAAAAAAAATAGTACGTAAAATATAGTCACAGGTACCTACTCCCACCATCATCAGTTCAGAAAACTTGTGTGAGATAGAAACATTAACTGCCCAGAAGTCTAGGTTACTTAGACGATTAATAATATGTTTGCAGTATAGCATGTAGGTACTTTACTGTGACCTAAACTCAGATTGGTATTAGAAGTGATTTGCTGGCCACCCCAGTCAGATGGGACTTACTGTATTTGCATCCGGATATCTGATTACAATATACATAACCAACGGAAAAGTAAACACCCAACTTACAAGAAGGTTATAATATTTCGTCTTGATAGACAGCCCTTCAGCCAACGTCTTATAGAGAGGGAACCCAGGTCGAGGTACCAGGATGTTTTTGACCGGGACCACACAAGGCTGTGATACACAGATCGATTGAACAACTGCAACCCGAACAAAATGATATCCTGTAGAAAAGAAAAAACGGAAATAAGTCTGTACAACTATGCAGGAATAAAGAAAACATGGACAAGTCTCCCTCTCATTTTCTCTTTTTACAGTTGTATAGGTGTATTTTCTGTTTCATATGAAATAATGCATGCGCCTATTTGTCTCATTTTAGAGAACTCAATTTTACATGAATAAAAGGCTATAATTATGTATATGTATATATACACACATTATATCTACTAATCTATATATATATATATTTTAAATATATATATATATATATATATATATATATTATATATATATATATATTATATATATATATGCCAAATTTCCACTTTTTAACTTCCTTTATCGCGTTATCTATGAAATTAATGAAACACACACACACACGAATATATATATATATATATATATATATTATATATATATATATATATATATATATATATATATATATCTGTGTGTGTGTGTTTCATAATTTCAAAGATAACGTGATAATGGAAGTCAAATAATAGGTGCAGTCATAGGCGTATCGGCCAGGGGGGACAATTGCCCCCCCCCCCCTCCCGCCCCCTTGGTCCGGAAATCGGCTAAAGTTCGGGATATCGGTCGAGATATTTGGGCATTTGGGGTAAGGAATTTTTATTTAGATAAAAAAATAAAAAATAAAAAATAAATAAAATAATAAATAAATACTCAGCTATAGGATACATTGAAGGAAAACATTGTCATCAGGAATGCTCTTGGAGTTGTCCAGATCACTCACAAATTTCTTGTTCTGCTCCGTTTATACACATGCCAGATATTGACCCAGCACCGTGCAGTTGCGTGTCTTTTACGAAAACGTCGTGAATGGATGATGTTTGCAGTTATTACATTGCAGATAGTAGTGCAAGGGTTTGGAAATATTTGAAATAATTCATAAGAGAAAAAGTGAAAGTAAATATGAACAAGAATAGGTTATGAGGGCAGATGAAAAACAGAAGATGGAGCAATGAAATAGGAAGCTAGAAGAATAGATGCATTTGATTCATAGCGAATTTTTGAGACTGAGGCTACTAGAGCCATTTCATTGTTGTTAAATAGAATCGACACGTTAAACGTGCACAAATAGCAGGTAAATCTGCCTAAGTTGAAGTGAGGCATATGTGTTAAATTACAAATGATAAAGTGCATGAAAAATATAAATATAAATATATCAATGCGTATACTCAGGTATACGTGTGTAAAATGGCTATCTTGTAAACATTGTTGATTACGGGGCTCATCCACGATTCGGCGGTAAATGCATGAATGTAGCAATGACCAATGCTATTTTTTCCTGTAGCTCCTCCTGTTTCAAGGAAATGCTTTATATATATATATATATATATATATATATATATATATATATATATATATATATAAATATATATATATATATTATATATATATATATATATATATATATATATAAGAGGTGTGTGTGTGTGTGTGTGGGGATACTAAAAGCATGGGCATGTGTTTCACAGAAATAAAAATCTGACTCCCAAGTGACGGATGACGGGCCAGGGTCGCAGCGACGGACCTACCAAGTTCAATTAAGAGGTTGGGACCTAAATACTCCGTACCTGACGCTTTCCCCTCGCAAGCATCTGAAGCCTAAATCACAAACAAATTATACCCAACTTCCCGACCCATCAGTCGGTCAGTCGCTACCATTTTATTTGAATGACTTCTTCACCGTCAGGCCAGCTATGATGGAAATCCTAAACACATGAGCACATGTTTCAGAAATAAACTCCGGACTCGCATCGGGAATGATCCTCGTATCCCGAGAGGCAGGACAAGGCGGTAGCGACGGACTTTCCTATCTCGCAGTAAAGGGGTAATTTGAATGGAATGGTACCCACTCAGTCGCTGATGGGACCGGAAGTTGGGTGAAATTTGCTGGTATTTTGTCTTTAACAGCCGAAGTTTGTCACATAGCTACGTTTGGTTTCTGTAACAGTTGGCTTTCTTGCACTACACCAAGACGGAATAACATAAGTTGTATTCACCGAGGGATCCGATCGCTAATTTCCCTCTCTTTGTGACGTCAAACGAAGCACATCGACTGGGCGATGCAAGTGTCAACTCCGTCAGTTGCATTGTTGTAGTTCACGATTTATGGGTGTGTCATATTTGGGTGCACTAATATTCCAGACAGAAAGGGATTTGTTTTCACAGGTTCCCTAAAGACCCCGAGGTGTCCATAGTATTGATTAATGTATTTAAAAGAAGTGATAACATTAATGTTAAGGATGCCAGGATTTGTTCTGTTCATTTCCGGACAGAAAATTACGGAAGAAATCTTCAACTTGAACTGCTACACAACTTTACCAGATAAGTTATCACAGATTAAAGAAAACCCGCAGTCCCTCCCCCTCGTTAAATTTACCTGTTAAGGACGTAATGTCAGGTATGGTTTAACAATTTGTTTGCAATCTCATTAGTTAAATTTTTAGTGACATATCTTCGGTTGATAAGTAGCCTGGACTAAATTCTTGACATGAAGTACAAAATTAGAATAGGCCTAGCCTATGCAATGAATGAAGAAATGATCGGATTAAGGCTATCTAACTGTTTTTCTTTTACACTTTCTTATTATGAATGTAAAGTTGTTCGAACAGGTGATTAGGCCTATGCGTAGTGACCTACTTCTGAGTAGTCTTCCTGTGTAGACAATAATTAGGCCTAGATCTTTTATTTTAAGAAAACTCCGCTAGGGGTGTATCGTGGGGTCAGAGCGTTGAATCTGGTAATAAAAGCATAGACCTATTGATGGAGTCACGTAGTGTATGGAAAATTAAGTGGCTTTCATTAGCCCCTATCATCTAACAAGCTTTTCTTATCTATGAATAGGCCCAAACTCATTATATATATATATATATATATATATATATATATATATATATATATATATATATATATAAATGGGTGCCCGCACATAGGGGAAAGGGGGCTTCTTGTCTCGCCTGGAATCCTGATTTTATATATTTGTGTGTGTGCGCGTTTTCTTGCATATTGTTTCAATTACAGTAAATAAAAGGTATTTTGATTACACTGTATACTATTTCAATGTGCTGAAAGGAAGTCAGAATTTCTTTAAAAAAGGTATAAACAAAATGAACACATTTTTTCCAGTAATTTTATCTAAATAAAAGAACACTACGCATATTCAATAAAAGTCTGGAAATTTTGTTGTTGTTGTTGTTCATATTCATTCACCCTCGTTACTTTCGTTATTTGTATTCCAACAAGATTATATTCTGTATGGTAAGGGCTTTGATATCTTAATATAGCTGTGTTTTAAGAGAGAGAGAGAGAGAGAATATTTTCCAGTATTGAAATTGTGAACACCAACATAGCAACAAATTACTGTCAAAACATAATCATCAAGTACTTTACCCAGTGGACGCGCACCTGTGACGTCACAGTGCGGGAACCGAGCGACCCAGTCTTGCCACCACACATAGTGTTTGCCATAGTAGGTCTTGCTTTATGGAGTGGAACCAAGTTAGCTTTACTTTTTTTTATCCCTTTCATTTTTCGGGTATTTAAGAGAATTAGATTGTTCAAGAGGCATGAAATAATTTTAGAATTGATACCATCTATCGTAACCAGGATTCACATCGATGTAAATTACGTATATGCGCCTAGTATGGTATGTATACTACATAATTACAAGAGTTAGCAAATCAACCAAAGCAATAACAAAATATCTCCATGTATAAACAGACGTGTAGGTATGCCAGCTTCAAATTTCACCAAGTCATAAAATACTTTATGATTCCCACGTTAGTTTTCGTTTTGTTTCCTTCTGTTTGCAGAAGCCTAAACTGTGACTTTTGTAGGTTAGGCTTTGTTCAGAATTAACAAACCTCATCTTTCTTTCTTAAGCTGAAAACCTTTATGGCCAGAGTCAACTGGCTGTAAACCCAAGAGGGAAATCAGCCTGCACACACACGCAGAAGTTACAAGAAAAGAGGATAAATAATAAGTAAATATGAGTGAATACATTATAAAACGGAAAGACGTCAACAGAAACGATGAATGATTTGGAGATCAGCAGATTCCCCAACTGAACTAGGTGAAATATTCCACATTTTAGTCGTAACCAAGACAACACTCCTAACAATCTTAGTAGTATTAAATCTGAAGCTGGAAAACAACACACCGTTTGTGTTTTGAGCAAGAACATTTAGGTTAGGTAAAAAAAAAGAGCAGATGTTTGTTGTTATCGTAAATTTTATGCAACAACATAGTGAGCTCACTCTGAGTCTGTGCCACAAGCCAAAACTAAGTACAGTAACAACGTAAAAAAATTTCTCCGTGAGCCTATCATGTTTTGTTTTAGATAGCAGGCAGGATGCCACCGGGGAACAACTCTTGAAATCAAACTGGTCGAAATTTAATGTGCTCAACTGGCTGTTTCTCATTATACGGTCTTTGGATGCTCTTATTTATTTATAAATAAATATAATTATACAAGCTAAGATCTGACATTCAAGGACAGCGAGGGATAGGCAACCATTCCTTTCTCTCATTCTCTAACATCACCTGTGAAATTTATTTGTCTCAAGTGATATAGTACCTCAGACGTGTATTCTGCTAGAGAGAGAGAGGTCGTAAATAAATAAATAAATAAATAAATAAACCATTTTCTTGTGCTGTGTCGAGAAATGACCTTTTGTTAGGACAGGGATGTCGGTTCACTTCCAAGTTTCTGTGACACCTTGAAATTTCGTCATCAGTAATTTGGTACCTTTTTGATTCCATTTGAATAGTTGGGAATTGGACCCTAGTGTCCTGGGAGCCACTTCCCCGTTGAGAAATCACATTTTAATTAAAGTTACCCCCCCCACCCCCCCCCCCCCCCAACAAATCTACTCCAATCTATTTTGATGGTAGTGCCAGAACAAACGGCTCACTTTCAAAGGGTCTTAAGATTGACTTTGCCTATTATTATTATTATTATTATTATTTATTATTATTATTATTATTATTATTATTAAATACATATTTCTTTTTTAGTTTACTTTAAAAAAAAAACCGACCATTTTTTCGTGAAAAAAAGAACAACACTTCTTTCTGGGAAGTTTAGCAGTTTGCAGTACAACGGAACCGCAAATAAAAGAAGACGAAGTTGCCCTAAAGTCTTTGTTTGGCAGCGACACTGCTTACATCAGTGACCACATAGAGATACATCATGAAAATCAGAAACATCGCAAGTACTTTTTTTTTTTTTTTTTTTTTTTTTTTTTAGTTCATTATTTGCAGACGTCAACAATCAGTAATACATGGCCAATCAAATTTGTTGTTTTTACTATAGGGTCACATAATTAACGGTTGTTCGAGAGGTTGCAGTTTTTATGCTTCATTTTCTAATCTTTCTTAATTAGATTTTTCTGAGTAGAACAATATTCTACTTTATGAAAAACACACATACACCCACCCAAACCCATACACGCGTGCACACACAGGATATGATAGGTTACATAATTTTGGAATTGTATTAATATTGCAAGAGGCAGAGAAAAAGACTGCTGAAATGACCGCCTTCAAGTTTATCAACCTCAAAAGAGAGAGAGAGAGAGAGAGAGAGAGAGAGAGAGACGAGAGAGAGAGAGAGAGAGAGTTCCATTCAGTGCAATAACTATACTGTTTTTTTTTTTTGTTTGGCTTTTTGTTTTTTTTTTTTTTTTCATCTGTCCA
>NC_087205.1:48376703-48388290 GCF_015104395.2 Macrobrachium nipponense | reverse complement strand
TGGACAGATGAAAAAAAAAAAAAAAATCAGAGTATAGTTATTGCACTGAATGGAACTCTCTCTCTCTCTCTCTCTCTCTCTCTCTCTCTCTCTCTTCTCTTTCTCTTTTGAGGTTGATAAACTTGAAGGCGGTCATTTCAGCAGTCTTTTTCTCTGCCTCTTGCAATACCAATACAATTCCAAAATTATGTAACCTATCATATCCTGTGTGTGCACGCGTGTTATCCTGAATTATAACGAGGCCAAAGTGGGTGGAGCCTCATGAAGTTATCATTCTAACGATAATTATTGGTGAAGGTACCGGCTATTTTTTTTTCAGTAAATAAGTAGATAGCCAATAAATAAAACTTGCATGACATTGGATATAGCAGTTATCAAATCTAGCTTGTCTACTATGTTTTTGAAAATTACCATTTATTCCCTACATCTTGTCAATCTGATTGTGACCTATAAAGCAGACTGTAATTTCTTAGGAAACTTATTTTGGGAGTTAGACTAATAATCGAAGTGTTTTTGTATTTATTAACATATTTTGTTGGTTTGTTCATTATTACAATTATCAGTGGAGAGGTTCAGAGTTCATAAAGGTGTGCTGCTTTGCTTGTATTTAAATTTGTTTGTCATTGTTGCCAGAGGTATAGCCTTTGTTACGTATAGCCAATCATCCATCGAGAAAGAGGGAAGAAATGCTGTCATAAGTTACGTAACGAGTGCATTCGAAACCTTTTCTCTGAGTAAGTTGGCCCGTCTTCAAAAAAAGCCACTTTTACATTGTAAGTACCAAATTTATTCAACCTACGTAATGCAGAATACAGTCAAAATTTATGTGTAGATATGATGTGTATCCTGAATAAGCGTTATATTTATGAAATTTGTTAGGAGTGTTATCTTGGTTACGACTAAAATGTGGAATATTTCACCTAGTTCAGTTGGGGAATCTGCTGATCTCATTCATCGTTTCTGTTGACGTCTTTCGGTTTTATAATGTATTCACTCATATTTACTTATTATTTATCCTCCTTTCTTGTAACTTCTGCGTGTGTGTGCAGGCTGATTTCCCTCTTGGGTTTACAGCCAGTTGACTCTGGCCATAAAGGTTTTCAGCTTAAGAAAGAAAGATGAGGTTTGTTAATTCTGAACAAAGCCTAACCTACAAAAGTCACAGTGCTTCTGCAAACAGAAGGAAACAAAACGAAAACTAACGTAGGAATCATAAAGTATTTTATGACTTGGTGACATTTGAAGCTGGCATACCTACACGTCTATTTATACATGGAGATATTTTTTATTGCTTTGGTTGATTTGCTAACTCTTGTAATTATGTAGTTATACATACCATACTAGGCGCATATACGTAATTTACATCGATGTGAATCCTGGTTACGATAGATGGTGTCAATTCTAAAAATTATTTCATACCTCTTGAACAATCTAATTCTCTTAAATACCCGAAAAATGAAAGGGATAAAAAAAAAGCAAAGCTAACTTGGTTCCACTCCATAAAGCAAGACCTACTATGGCAAACACTATGTGTAGTGGCAAGACTGGGTCGCTCGGTTCCCGCACTGTGACGTCACAGGTGCGCGTCCACAGGGTAAAGTACTTAATGATTATGTTTTGACAGTAATTTGTTGCTATGTTGGTGTTCACAATTTCCATACTGGAAAATATTCTCTCTCTCTCTCTCTCTCTCTCTCCCTTAAAACACAGCTATATCAAGATATCTAAGCCCTTACCATACAGGATATAATCTTGTTGGAATACAAATAACGAAAGTAACGAGGGTGAATGAATATGAACAACAACAACAACAAAATTTCCAGACTTT
Source organism: Macrobrachium nipponense (assembly GCF_015104395.2). Classification (NCBI taxonomy): domain Eukaryota; kingdom Metazoa; phylum Arthropoda; class Malacostraca; order Decapoda; family Palaemonidae; genus Macrobrachium; species Macrobrachium nipponense. The sequence goes on along the minus strand of NC_087205.1, from coordinate 48,386,462 downwards.
TATTGAATATGCGTAGTGTTCTTTTATTTAGATAAAACTACTGGGAATAATGTGTTCATTATGTTTATACCTTTTTTCCAAAGAAATTCTGACTTCCTTTCAGCACATTAAAGTAGTATACAGTGTAATCAAAATACCTTTTATTTACTGTAATTGAAAGAATATGCAAGAAAATGCGCACACACACAAATATATAAAATCAGGATTCCAGGCGAGACAAGAAGCCCCCTTACCCATATGTGCGGGCACCCATTTATTTATATATATATATATATATATATATATATATATATATATATATATATATATATATATATATATTATATATATAATGAGTTTGGGCCTATTCATAGATAAGAAAAGCTGTTGGATGATAGGCTAATGAAAGCCACTTAATTCTCCATACACTACGTGACTCATCAATAGGTCTATGCTTTTATTACCAGATTCAACGCTCTGACCCCACGATACCCCTAGCGGAGTTCTTAAAATAAAAGATCTAGGCCTAATTATTGTCTACACACGAAGACTATTCAGAAGTAGGTCACTACGCATAGGCCTAATCACCTGTTCGAACAACTTTACATTCATAAAAAGAAAGTGTAAAAGAAAAACACTTGGATAGCCTTAATCCGATCATTTCTTCATTCATTGCATAGGCTAGGCCTATTCTAATTTTGTACTTCATTTCAAGAATTTAGTCCAGGCTACTTATAAACCGAAGATATGTCACTAAAAATTCAACTAATGAGATTGCAAACAAATTGTTAAACCATACCTGACATTACGTCCTTAACAGGTAAATTTAACGAGGGAACTGCGGTTTTCTTTAATCTGTGATAACTTGTCTGGTAAAGTTGTGGTAGCAGTTCAAGTTGAAGATTTCTTTCGTAATTTTCTGTCCGGAAATGAACAGAACAAATCCTGGCATCTTTAACATTAATGCTATCACTTCTTTTAAATACATTAATCCATACTATGGACACCTCGGGGTCTTTAGGGAACCTGTGAAAACAAATCCCTTTCTGTCTGGAACTATTAGTGCACCCAAATATGAAACACACACCCATAATCGTGAACTACAACTATGCAACTGACGGAGTGACACTTGCATCGCCCAGTCGATGTGCTTCTGTGACGTCACAAAGAGAGGGAAATTAGCGATCGGATCCCTCGGTGAACACAACTTATGTTATTCCGTCTTGGTGTAGTGCAAGAAAGCCAACTGTTACAGAAACCAAACGTAGCTATATGACAATCTTCGGCTGTTGAAGAGAAAATACCAGCAAATTTCACCCAACTTCCGGTCCCATCAGCGACTGAGTGGGTACCATTCCATTCAAACTACCCCTTTACTGTGAGATAGGAAAGTCCGTCGCTACCGCCTTGTCCTGCCTCTCGGGATACGAGGATCATTCCCGATGCGAGTCCGGAGTTTATTTCTGAAACATGTGCTCATGTGTTTAGGATTTCCATCATAACTGGCCTGACGGTGAAGAAGTCATTCAAATAAAATGGTAGCGGCTGACCGACTGATGGGTCGGGAAGTTGGGTATAGTAATTTGTTTGTGAGCTAGGCTTCAGATGCTTGCGAGGGGAAAGCGTCAGGTACAGAGTATTTAGGTCCCAACCTCTTAATTGAACTCGTAGGTCCGTCGCTGCGACCCTGGCCCTTCATCCGTCACTTGGGAGTCAGATGTTTATTTCTGTGAAACACATGCCCATGCTTTTAGTATTTCCACACACACACACACATATATATACTTGTGTATATATATATATATATATATATATATATATATATATGTATATGTATATATATATATATATATATATATATATATATATATATATATATATATAAAGCATTTCCTTGAAACAGGAGGAGGTACAGGAAAAAATAGCATTGGTCATTGCTACATTCATGCATTTACCGCCGAATCGTGGATGAGCCCCGTAATCAGCAATGTTTACAAGATAGCCATTTTACACACGTATACCTGAGTATACGCATTATATAATTTATATTTATATTTTCATGCACTTTATCATTTGAATTTAACACATATGCCTCACTTCAACTTAGGCAGATTTACCTGTCTATTGTGCACGTTTAACGTGTCGATTCTATTTAACAACAATGAAATGGCTCTAGTAGCCTCAGTCTCAAAAATTCGCTATGAATCAAATGCATCTATTCTTCTAGCTTCCTATTTCATTGCTCCATCTTCTGTTTTTCATCTGCCCTCATAACCTATTCTTGTTCATATTTACTTTCACTTTTTCTCTTATGAATTATTTCAAATATTTCCAAACCCTTGCACTACTATCTGCAATGTAATAACTGCAAACATCATCCATTCACGACGTTTTTCGTAAAAGACACGCAACTGCACGGTGCTGGGTCAATATCTGGCATGTGTATAGAACGGAGAACAAGAAATTGTGAGTGATCTGGACAACTCCAAGAGCATTCCTGATGACAATGTTTTCCTTCAATGTATCCTATAGCTGAGTATTTATTAATTATTTTATTTATTTTTATTTTTTTATCTAAAATAAAAAATTCCTACCCCAAATGCCCGAATATCTCGACGATTTGCCCGAACTTTAGCCGATTTCCGGATCCAAGGGGGCGGGGAGGGGGGGGGGGGGCCAATTGTCCCCCCTGCCGATACGCCTATGACTGCACCTATTATTTGACTTCCATTATCACGTTATCTTTGAAATTATGAAACACACACACACACAGATTATATATATATATATATATATATATATATATATATATATATATATATATATATATATATATATATATGTGTGTGTGTGTGTGTGTGTGTGTTTCATAATTTCATAGATAACGCGATAAAGGAAGTTAAAAAGTGGAAATTTGGCATATATATATATATATATATATATATATATATATAGATAGATAGATAGATAGGAATATATGTGTGTGTATATATACATATACATAATTATAGCCTTTATTCATGTAAAAATTGAGTTCTCTAAAATGAGACAAATAGGCGCATGCATTATTTCATATGAAACAGAAAATACACCTATACAACTGTAAAAAGAGAAAATGAGAGGGGAGACTTGTCCATGTTTTCTTTATTCCTGCATAGTTGTACAGACTTATTTCCGTTTTTTCTTTTCTACAGGATATCATTTTGTGTTCGGGTTGCAGTTGTTCAATCGATCTGTGTATCACAGCCTTGTGTGGTCCCGGTCAAAACATCCTGGTACCTCGACCTGGGTTCCCTCTCTATAAGACGTTGGCTGAAGGGCTGTCTATCAAGACGAAATATTATAACCTTCTTGTAAGTTGGGTGTTTACTTTTCCGTTGGTTATGTAAAATATTGTTATCAGATATCCGGATGCAAATACAGTAAGTCCCATCTGACTGGGGTGGCCAGCAAATCACTTCTAATACCAATCTGAGTTTAGGTCACAGTAAAGTACCTACATGCTATACTACCAACATATTATTAATCGTCTAAGTAACCTAGACTTCTGGGCAGTTAATGTTTCTATCTCACACAAGTTTTCTGAACTGATGATGGTGGGAGTAGGTACCTGTGACTATATTTTACGTACTATTTTTTTTTTTTTCAAATACGATGTTAATTAACAGGTGCCAAAGTTATTCAAACAATATTGGCTTTGCAAAATGAAAGTCTCTTCTAGAAAATGGAGCGTGATGAAATGTATTTCCTGTCTAACAGCCGGTTTTTCTCTTCCCTTACGAAGCCTGAGAAGAACTGGGAAGTCGACCTTGATATGCTGGAGGCTCTCATCGACGAGCAGACTCAGGCCATCGTCGTCAACAATCCGTCGAATCCGTGTGGGTCTGTTTTCTCCAAGGAACACCTCACTGCCATTCTTGAGGTTGCGGCCAGAAACAGAGTTCCTGTCATTGCTGACGAAATTTACGACCATTTTGTAAGTATACGTTATTTTAACAACATACTCAGAGTTTAGCAAGAAAGGATGAATCATATTCCATGGAACAGTGCAAGAAAGTGAAAAAATCGACACTATAATGCATATCTTTTCTCTAATAACGTTTTAGACAATTATAACTATTTACTCCTTTTTTTCTGTTTTTGACATCTTTTATATAATTCCATTACCATTGTTTTTCCTTCGATTAAATCATTTCTTGAAGCGATCTTTTCACCAGCTTTCTTTACTGAGACCTTATTGTATAATTTGAGTGACCATTTCACGAACACTTAAAAGGGAGGCCATGATAAAGGCCCTTGCTTTTTCTGTAGCGTAAGTGATGGAACAAATAACTGAAAACAATCCACAATCCTAATCGGCTCAACCTTACCGCCAACACATTTTGCTGTCCCTCTCTTCTTGTATATTTGTTGTAAGCGTTTTCAGTGTCCTTTCATGGACACCATGCTTCAGGTAATTTTCCTATTATTATACTAAATACTATAGAAAATGATAACAATAATAAAATAATGACAAGGAATGTTCCGTGCTACTTGTCTACAAATATCCAAGGAAAGCTGATGTCATTTTTCAGTCAGCGAGACCAAGTCGGCAACAGCCTCAAGTCTGTCGTCGGTCTTAGGACAACAAAGCCCTAGAGTCCACCTCCGCAGAAGACCTCCTCTTCAATTAAACGAAACACGTGAAGTCTCATCTAGAACCTTCCCTGGCTCAGTGCTCGCCACCCTTTACATTTCCGTCTTTCAGCTCTGCTATCCTTTTTTCCAACAGCTTATTTAAAACCCACTTACCTTGGCAACAGACTAGGGATGGGATGTCCATAGATAATCCCCCTGAAGGCTTTATTCTACTTGTGGCTGATTTAATATACTTTGATTTCCATCCCTTAACGGATATCATGCGTGATTTTGACCGTACTTAAAGTTTCCAGAAACCCAGTTGGTAGCTGCTTACAACATATTAAGAATGCAGTTTTCTACGTTCTTTTCTACAGTGGGAGATGTGCGTCAGATTTCCCCGAGCGTTAAGATCACGTGACCGAGGACTGACTGGTTGGTCAGCCATGGGGATAGCACGTGCATCTCTCTCTCTCTCTCTCCACTGCACAGGAACAATTCACGCAATCACCCCCTTTGGTTTCAAATTTTTACATTGCCTAATGTATATTAAAATGTGGGTGTGTGTGCGAGCGTGCTTTTTTCTGAATCACTGACTTTGGAACCGTGTCTCGCAAGTTGTTTGGTGAGAGAGATCTTCGAAGAGGACAATAGGAAGAAACAACAAATAACGGCATCACAACGTTCTTTGACCCCCATCTGTTTGCGCTACCGGCATTGCTAATACTGTGGAATATACATAGCACTGGGCAGAGTTTACTTTCACTCATTGCGGATATCTAAAAGACCAGATGGAGATCATTATTAGCTCTTTGTCTTAAAAAATGACCAGATCAAGAAAAGAAAGGAAAATAAAAAAAAAAGAAGTTTCTTCGGCGCGATCGAGTTTTCTGAACAGTGTATAATCAAGGCGACCGAAACTAGATCTATCTTTAGGTTGTCTAGGTTTAATGCTGTATGAGCCGCGGCCCATGAATTTTTAACCACGGCACGATAGTGAGCTGTCCTATATCGTTGCCAGACGAACGATTATGGCTAAATTTAAACTTGAAAAAAAAAACTACTGGAGGGGAAGTTTGTTTGTTTGTATGTTGCTTTTACGTTGCATGGAACCAGTGATAATTCAGCAGTGGGACCAACGGCTTTACGTGACTTCCGAACCACGTCGAGAGTGAACTTCTATCACCAGAAATACACATCTCTCACTCCTCAATGGAATGGCCGAGAATCGAACCCGCAACCACCGAGGTGGGACGCTAATACCATACCAACCACGCCGCTGAGGCGCTCTCGGGGGGAAGTGGAAATTTTGGGACCCCTGACTCCCGAACATGGCTCTCGACCTTCCCGGGGTGGAAACCCATCTCCGTTCCGAACTTCCGAATCTCAGTCCCGTCAGACTGACGGGCCGGGCGCCCATACCAATCATACATACATACATACATACATACAAACATACATACACACGTTGCCAAATATATAATAGATTACGGTACCTTTTCCCTTATCTGGTTTAGTTATTGTCAGTTCCTCATGTTTACTAAGTTCTTCGAGAATATTTAGGTCATTTTTAGTGAGGAATGGCGTCCATCTGGCAGTTAAGTTATTCTAAATAAAGACGAACATATACAGAAAATGGGAAATATCTTAGAAGATGGGAAATATCATAGAAGACGAAACTTAATTTAAAAAGACCGGAGACCCTCAATATTCTGCTCTTTAGAGTTGAGGATCGCATAAACCGATTTTTGAAATATTGGAAAGACCGAAACATCATTAGTGAAGATACCTATGATTCATTGTATTGTACTGGTGCTTCATATGGAGTGATGTATGGACTACCAAAAATTCACAAAGAAGGTGTACCAATGAGACCCATCCTCATATCCTATGACACGCCTAATGACAATCTTCCTAAATTCCTTGTCCCCCTTTTAGCACCCTTAATCACCAACACCTATAGTTGTCAAAATTCGTATGATTTTACGGAAAGAATTTTACCTCAGGATTCAGATTTATTTATGGTTAGTATGGATGTTGAATCACTCTTTAGTCTTTACTAACGTACCTGTTGAAGAAACAATTGAGATTATTCTGAGCCGGATTTTACCAACCCAGATACCATTTTTAGCAATTTTAATATCACGGATTTTAAAAATCTGTTAGAGCTTGCTGTGCTGGATACAGCTTTCATTTTTAATGGTAAAGCGTACATACAGGTCGACGGTAGCAAATGGGATCCTCTTTGGGTCCTACCTTTGCCAACATTGTCATGTGCTCCCTGGAAGAGCGCCTACTGGATGAATGCCCATTGGCTTACCATCCCCTTTTCTATTGTAGATATGTTGATGACACCTTTTTACTCTTTACGAGTAAAGATCAAGCTGATAAGTTTCTCGAATATACCAATAATAAGCACACTAATATTAAGTTTACGATTGAGTATGAAAAGGAAAACAAACTTCCTGTCCTAGATGTAATGCTTTTTAGGCACGGTAAACATTTTAATACTACGATTTTTAGAAAAAAACTTTCACAGGCCTGGGTTCTAATTTTTATAGTCATTGGTTTTATAATTTTAAACCAAATTCTTTATCAACCCTCTTCCACAGGGCTTTCAATATAACATCTGACTGGCACAATTTCCATAATGAAATCCCCTACCTCTATCAGTACTTTATTGACAACTACTTTCCATCCAGATTGTTTCACAAAAATCTTTACAAATTTCTGAATAATTTTTCCATCCAAAATGTGAAATACCCACAGTACCTAAATTACGACTATATGCAAGCATCCCGCTCCTTCATGATAAAAATTTCTATAGAGAATTGCGGCAAATAATAGATAGTTTTTTTACCAGCAATTGACCTAAAGCTAATACCTTGTAATCCAATGATCATAAGATCATTTTTCAAATACAAAGAGCCCCTTCACCCTCTGACGACCTCGGGAGTCATTTATCTATTTAATTGCCCCAGATGTAACCTGAGGAAATATGTCGGATCCACCCGCAGGTTGTTAAAAGTGAGATTGGATTCTCATCGAGGCGTGAGTTATAGAACGTGTGTTAAATTATCTTGCATACGTGAACATGCAAAGAAATGTAAATTTGATGTCAATTACAAATATTTTTAAATCATAGGCCGAACTCCTAACGACCAACAACTAGCAATTTTAGAATCGCTTTTTATTAAACAGCTTGTCCCCCAACTAAATACTCAGACCACCTCAACACCTCTATACCTCTCGTGAGTTTAAGTCGAAGCTCAACCTGGCACGAACAACTGTCACTCTTCCTTTTTACCGAACTTACGATTTTATGTTGTATGTAAAAAACTTTTATTCTTTACTTTTACTCCTAGTCTGTTTTTTAATGTCTGTTTCTTTTATTATATAGCTCTGAAAATGGGACTAAACGTCTTGAAACGTCAACAGCTAAATAAAGTACTTTGAAAGGAATGAAGAACTGTCCTTCCCCTACACACCAAATTGCTGTTCACTGGATTGATAGAACCCACCCTCAACTTCGCCATATATATATATATATATATATATATATATATATATATATATATATATATATATATATATATATATATATGTGTGTGTGTGTGTGTGTGTGTGTGTGTGTGTGTATATATATATATATATATAATTATAACATGCTGATAACTTTCACCATATGTACTATAATTATTTTTCTTGGTCACGGTAGACTCAAGCTCTCAACACAATTTTTTATGTGATTTTCTCGACAAGCCCTGAATCAAATGGGAACTAAATAAAAGCAGTCCTGGTTGTTCTGCAGAAAGAAGTTTTGAAATTTTAGGGAAAAATCTGTCTGTGGTGCACATGGATATAGAATAAACTTATAAATAAACATTAGAAAGACAATACATGTACAGTACAAGAGACTGGTTGCTGAAAGCTTTTGTATTGGGGAAGTGAGGCGCAGGAATCGGTCAGGGAGGGACCAGGGCATTCTGTCTCCAAGGCTGTAAGCTGTCTTCCTGGATGGACTGATGAGAGAAATCAGAGAAAGCACAGCGGGGATTAGTATAAAATGGTAGAGTAAAAAACCGATTCATGATTGGCGTGTGTACTAATCGTATGATTAATATTTGCTGATGTTCACTGCTGATTGGAAATAGTGAAGAGAAACTGCACACACTAATTAGTGTTTAAAAGTGTGTGCAATATGAGAAAGCTAATAAAAATATATGTTTATATATACATATATATATATATATATATATATATATATATATATATATATATATATATATATATATATATATATATCATCAGGGGAACCATAGGAAAGGCATCGTTCTAGGGTACATTTATTTGCTGACGTTTTTTAATGTAATTTTACTATACATAATTTTATCACGCTTAGTTAATGTTTTTTCTGTCTTAAGATATTCAATCAAATTTTTTAAATGATCTACATGCTGATGTTCATTGAATTTTTAAATATTGCTTAAGTTCTATGAATTATGCAGTTCGTGGTTTTAAGTTGACGTGTATATGCGACTGAGTCGTGAAACGTCGGCAAAATAAATGTACCTGAGCACGGTCCTTTCCCTATAGTTCCTCTGATGAGATGTACCTAGAGCTGCAGCTCCGTCTTCTAAGATATATATATATATATATATATATATATATATATATATATATATATATATATATATATATATATATATGGAGGTGGCCACAAGGAGGAGAAAATGAAAACTAAGTACCAAGTACTTTCGTGTCATTGTTACAAATTTTCAAGGTACAATGAAAATGAAAACATTTTTCATAAGAAAAGGACGAAAATCACTTCAAAGCAAAATAGCCGGTTTCATTATAAACTTAATGGATTAGTGCCTTCAATTAGATTTACTTTTGAGGAGTAGAAAGATGGGGTTTTACCATTTCTGGATGATAACTTTCATAGGATTAGTAGGAAATTTAAATTTTCAGTTCATATAAAACCTACAAATGTCTGCTCATATATTCGTTACTATTCTAACCATAGTGATCAGGTGAAAGCATCCATAGTTTCATCAATGAAGTCCAGAATTTTTAGAGCCTGAAATTGACAAGATTTACAATATTGCTTTTGATTTAAAATACTTTTTTCTCGTTAAAAGAAAAACCGCTTTTTAAGAC
>NC_087205.1:48359203-48371703 GCF_015104395.2 Macrobrachium nipponense | reverse complement strand
TCTTATTCATTCTCATTATGTTCTTCATATTGCAACATCATTTTCCATATTCAAGTCACTTAGAAGGATTTAGGTTCATTCGTCCTATATCTGGCTATTTGCAAACCAAACAGCCTTATCCCGTGGTTTTTGTTAAGATTGAAAGCATCATTCACAGAAATTATAGCCTAACTAACTATGGAAGTCTCCAGAGTGATACCGGCCATCGCGCGTCTCTTGTTCCGATTGTCTGGAGTTCACAACCGGATGCCTCCTTTATGCACATCTAAGAAATCTCATTCAAGGCAGCCATTATTTATGGGTAATATGAGTTCCAACTTGATTGAATCTATTTTAGTTCTACTTCAAATTTTTTTAATCATAAGACTTATATAGAACTTCGAAAACTATGCACTGGAATGTTACAGTAGATCTTCGATTTTTCCAAGTACTATAATTATATAATAGCAAAGAGCTCGTGTGAACGATGAGTTTTGAATGTACCAAGATCAATAATATTGATATTCAATATGGTTATGCATTTTAGTCATCTTTACAAGTGAAATGATAGTTGGCATTAGAAACCAGCTGGTGCAGTACAGGCACGAAGGAGGCGACCAACACTGTGCTAAACTTCCCAAGGGATTGTAAATACCTTCAGAGGCTCCAGTAACTGGCCCTTAATGAGCACCAAGGTCAGCTGGCCCCGTTGATAGTACTTAGATTAGGACCCCGAGCTAAAGGTACGAACACCTGCTGCCTTGTAGACTGACACTCCTTCAGATAAAGCTAGATCTACAATTAAATATGTGGCTTTGTTCAGCATGAGAACCAGAAATTACGGGCATCAGGATGATGGTTGGGGTTACGGAACTCAAATGGCAGATTAACTTGGTTAAAAACTGACCCACACCCTGTCGGTTGTTCCTTAGTGTATTTAGCCAATGACTTTCCATGGATTCTGCCATGTCAATGGATGAGAAAAGAAATGGATGCGGTCCCATCCATATGGAGGTGCAAAGAATTTCCTTGTCTACAAATGTATACTAAGGATAAATTCAAACACAGGAGATTTGGATGGAAGAACCCTGAATCATATTGGACAGATATAACAGGTAGAAGATCAGTTTAAGAGATATGTGCTGGATATCTTAGCTGCTTGTGAATCACTGTGCAAAGGAATTGAAGAACATATTGCAAAAGGCTAGTGGGTATATCTATTCAGGGAGAGCAAATGTAGAGAAGTCGGCATGACCTTAACACCAAATGCAGAAAAGGCCCTACTGACTGGATAGGGCTGAGCAGTAGAGTTGTCAGTCGCAGGATTCAAGTCAGTACAGTGCAATATGAGTATTAGAGTGCGCTATGAGGCAGGAAATGAACTCTTAGTTGAATTTAATACAGAACTGCAGATTGTTCTCGGTGAAATCTCAGAAAGAGACAGAGAAATGCTGTTGGTGATATGAATGCAAAAGTCAGAAGGATGGATTGCGTAGGCCCCGTAGACCTGTGAGCAATGACAAAAAGAAAACGAGAAGGAGGCAAATGCCTGTCAGAGGGAGGAATGGACTACTATAATTTCATCAGAAGAAGAAGGTAACGGTGAGGTGGAACATTTTCTATGTCATGTGAAAGATGTGATGGAAATAATCTAGGAGATTTGAAGTGGCATCAATAATAAGGAACCTTTGCAGATGTAAAACACCAGGCTATGCAAGTGAAATTAAACTTCGAACACTAATGAGACTGTTTTGTCAAATTTGAAATGAGGAACCAAATCCTGATGATTGGAAATTAAAGCAAAGTACTAAAGAAAGGTGATATGATATGTACGTAGAGAGATGAGATATTGCAATAACATCAATTATAATTAAAATATTCAGTAAGTTTAATAAACTCAATGAGCTGGAGAATGAAAGGGATGAAATGCTTAGTGACAAACAATCGGGTTTCAAAACAGACAGGAATTGCACAGATGAAGCATTTGTGATAAGACATTGTACAGCAGTGTATGGAATCTAAAAATTCACCTTCTGATGGATTTGTTTATTACGGTATTTGGCTGCGTCTGTAGGCCAATATTGTGGAAGATTTTGCCCTTCCATTATATTCCCATCGAAGAGGTAAAGCTAACTGAGATTAACAAAGACGGAGGTAAGTACTATATGCAGTTAATGCCGATGAGGTCTTGTCAGGGGGATGAGCAGCAGTGTATGGTAGGGTGCTGTGCTATAAGGGACTTTATGTCCTCATTGCTGTTTGTCCTTCTTATGAATGTTAAAATAAAATAAAAAGTGGTTGGAGAAGATTTAAGCTGGAGTAACAATAAACTTGGGACTTAGAATACGCAGATGATGCTGTTTTAATCAGCAAAACACCACAATATTTGCTAAGCTTACTTGGGAATGCATCAGATATCTTGAGAGATGGCAGTCAAAATAAATAAAAGGAAAACAGAAATAATGAGGACAGAGAGTGTGCAAAGATATGAAATAGCATTAGATAGAGAAAGGTTTAATTAATGAAGTTGAATCATTCGATCTAATGGAGCAATTCAATGTAGTGCAAGTTCTCTTGAGTTAGAATCTAGTGAAAGACTCAGCACAGATAATCAAACAATGGACAGGCTGAATGAGATTTGGAAATCAAATTTTCATACGGACTCTGTTCACAGTATGGCATTTAATGTGTCTCTGTAAGAGATTTGTCGATCTGAGAATGATGAATGGTAAGTGAAGACGGTGTGAAGTTTTCCTTTGCACCTTTGCAGGGAGAATAGTGCATAATATCCCTTAAACGCCTATTGGACGTATCTTACGTCGACGAAAATTGTCTGTTGGGTACTTAACCCTCTTACGCCGATTGGACGTATTAAACGTCGAGTCAAAATGTCTCCCGTATGCCGATTGGACGTATCATACGTCGGCTCAAAAAAGTTTTTTTAAAAATTCGCGGAAAAATACTTATAGGCCTACCAGCCGAAAACTTTTGTATCACGCGCCTTGGGGGATGCTGGGAGTTCACGGATCAAGGCGTTGTTTTGTTTACAATCGCTACGCAGGCGCGCGCAAGCGCGAATTTCTTTCTTATCGCACTAAAAAGTATCAGTGACACATCTCGGAAATTATTTCGTCACTTTGACATAATTATTGCACCATTTTAAATTATCCTTTACATGAAGTATTATATATGAAAATGTGCGCAATTTCATGCACAATACAACTAAAAAAATACTCATGATTGTAGCTTTTATCAATTTTGAAATATTTTCATATAAATAACGATAAGTGCAAAAATTTGTTTCAACCCTCGGTCAACTTTGACCTCTAGAAATGGTCGAGAAACGCCAATTGTAAAGCTAAAATTCTTATATTATAGTAATATTCAATCATTTGCCTTTATTTTGCAACAAATTGGACGTCTCTAGCAACAATATTTCGATTTATGGTGAATTTATGAAAAAACTTTTTCCTTACGTTCGTGCGATAACTCTTCCGATAAATTTTTTCGTGCGATTGTCCTAATGTTTGCACCCTTTTAAATTTGCCGTTACATAAAGTTTTATATATGGAAATGTGCGCAATTTCATGCACAATACAACAAAAAACAACCCATGGTTGTAGCTTTTATCAGTTTTGAAATATTTTCATATAAATAACGTTAAGTGCAAAAATTTCAACTTTCGGTCAGCTTTGACTCTACCGAAATGGTCGAAAAACGCAATTGTAAGCTAAAACTCTTATATTCTAGTAATATTCAATCATTTACCTTCATTTTGCAACGACTTGGAAGTCTCTAGCACAATATTTCGATTTATGGTGAATTTATGAAAAAAAAAAAATTACGTTCGCGCGGTAACTCTTCCGAAAAAATCAGAATTTTTTTGTGCAATTGTCGAAATGTTTGCACCATTTAAAATTAGCTGTTACATAAAAGTTTTTATATATGAAAAAAATGTGCGCAATTTCATGTAGAATACAACTAAAAATGATTGAAGGTTGTAGCTTTTCTCTCTTTTTCGAAATATTTGCATATAAATCACGATAAATAGAAAAAAAAACCACGTTCGGTCAAATTTGACTCTACCGAAATAGTTGAAAAACGCAATTGTAAGCTAAAACTCTTACGGCCTAGAAATATTCCGTCATTTTTCTTCATTTTGAAACAAATTTGAAGTCTCTAAAACAATATTGTGATTTATGGTGAATTTTTGAAAAATATATTTACCTTCACTCCGCGCGCCGATTCGCGGCCGCAAGTCTCCGAAATACGTACATGGCATTATCCTAATATTTGCTCCTTTTCATATTAGCCTTTTTATAGAGTTTCATATATCAAAATGTGCGCAAATTCATGAAGAATACAATACAAAATAATTGAAGGTTGTAGCTTTTTCCATCTTCGAAATATGTGCATATAAAAAATATATATATTAAAATTTCGACATTCGGTCAAATTTAACTCGTCCGAAATGTCGAAATCTGCAATTATAATCTAAAACTCTACAGTATCGTAATATTCAATCATTTGTCTTAATTTTGAAACAAATTGGAAGTCTCTAGAACATTATTTAGAATTACGGTGAATTTTTGAAAAAAATATTTTTTTGCGTCCGCGCGTTACGAATTCGTACATCATTTTGTGATAATATTTTTCCGGTGTTGCTTTTATTGTTTTACAATGTATTATATATCAAAATGATCGCAATTTAGTGTACAATACAACGCAAAACAAAGTAAACTGGTTAGCTTTGACCGTTTTCTGCACAGCGTGATTTGAATACAATTATGTATGAATTTTTTTTTTTCGCTACCATATATCGCATTATTTACATATGATAATGATATTATTTTTCATTTCTGATGGTTGCATTCTAAACTTCAGGCAATGACAAAAAAAGGAGCCAAAAATGAACTCTTAATCTTCAAAAGTACGCGCGCTGTAATTTTTTGAAAAAATTATTTTTTCCGGTTCCGCACTCACTCCAAACCAGGCCCGGCATACGGGAGACGTTTTGATTTTTAGGGCTCCGGCGTAAGAGGGTTAATTGAGGTATAATACGTCGAAGCAAAAAAGTTTTTTAAAAATTCGTGGAAAAATAGTTGTAGGCCTACTTGGCGAAAACTTTTGAATCATGCACCTTGAAGGATGCTGGGAGTTCACGGATCAAGCTGTTGTTTTGTTTACAAGATCTTGCACCAGCAAGCATCAGCGTTTTGCCTCTCGGTAGGGATCGTGTGAGATGTATTTTGGACTTGGATGCTGGAGAGGGACCAACCAACCAACCAAGATGATCTAGCTCCTCAACGCCGTTCCATGATGGCCTCATGTGGCCGAAAGTGTTCAAGCACCACATCATATGCCTTTTACGACCCCTAGGAAGCATCGGGGTGTCCTGAGGGGCATTCGTAGGCATTTGGGAGGCCTCAAACCAAAGGACATAGACAAATACTTGTTGGATCTTGATCGGGAGCAGCTCGTAAGTAGTCCTCATTTTGATGGCGGTTGGTCATATAGTGACGAGGACAACACTCCCGATGTTAGTGATGATGAATATTTGCCCCCAATGTCTGTACGGGAGTCACAGGCTGAAAGTGAGTTGGAGTTTAGTGGTTTTAGTGCCTATGAGGGGGGGGAGTCTGAGGAAGAAGAGGAGGAGTAGTTGTCGTCTAGTTTTGTTGTTGAGGACGACACAGAAAGCGAGGGCCTAAGTGAGGGAGATGGGCCAGTGTCGGGGGGGGGTGTTCAAGTGTGAAACCGTGCCCGAACACGTGCGCGCCCACGCGCCCGTAGAAGGTCAGACGTTACGCCAGCCTAGGTGAAGGCTGTTCGTCCGAGAGCGACAAGGGTTGGTCAGAGGACCCCACCCCACCTAACATGCACCCATTCACGGCAGCACCTGGGCTCATCGTACCTGTTCCTCTCACTGCTCTGGAGTTCATTCAGCTGTTCTTGATGCGGGAATTGCTGGAATACCTGGTAGCAGAGATGACAGACTACGCTCGGTAATGCCGTGACAAACTGTGAACGACGTCGTCGTATCACTGGCTGGGCTGCAACCTCACGGACATGGCACATTTTTTGGGGCTCCACTTTTTTTTGGAATGATGCCTGCTGCTGACGTCAGGCAATATTGGAGGCGGAATTTTATTTTAAGTACGCCCAATGTGCCTGGCATTATGGCCCGTGATAGTTTCCTGGCATTGGACAGGTATTTCAACGCATTCAACCGAAGGGCCATACCCCGGAATAACCCCAATCTCCTCATCTTAGTCCACCCAGTGTTGGATTACATTCGTGAGTGGTGCCAGTTTCTCGTGGTTCCTGGCAAGAACCCAAGAAGCCAAAGAAATATTGTGTAAAGTTATTTTTTATCACAGAGTCCAACATTGGATACGTCGTGGACCTCTCGCTGTATTCCGGGGTCTTCTCCACGCTGCGTGACACTGTGTTCAGCCTTGTGGATCGTTTCCGTAACCAGGGATACCACCTGCTTATGGATAATTATTATAACTCGGTTAAACGTATATGAAAATATATTAATTCCGAGGTAGAGCGAATTAGATATTAAATGGCATTTGTAGCTCGATATATGTACATGAATCACGGTAATGTGATATGACTTATATAATGGCTATGTGCAGACAAAAGTACTACAACGCTACCGAGGACGAGGGGGTTTGATGCAGTCTCCAAAACTACGAATACCTGAGTGCGACAGGTATTTGAGGTGGGAGGCAGCATAAACTTATATCCTCTTGCGGTGGAGGAGTGGGCTAAGGCTTCACTGTCGTCCTGGATTTGAAGGTGACGATGGTTCGTGCCCATCAGCCGGCAAACCTATTATCGCCTAAAAAATTCCCCTTCGGTTAAACATATATGAAAATATATTAATTCCAAGGTGGAGCAAATTAGATATTAAAGGATATTTGTAGCTCGATATATATATATATATATATATATATATATATATATAATATATATATAATCAAATATTCTAGTGATATTAAATCATTTACCTTTATTTTGCAACAAATTGGAAGTCTCTGGCACAGTATTTCGATTTATGGTGAATTTTTGAAAAAAAAAAATTTCCTTCCCTCCGCGCTCGGTATCTCGGCCGCAAAGCTCCGAAATGATTGAGTCACTTTGTCGTAATATTTGCACCATTTTATATTAGCCGTTATATAAAGTTTTATATATGAAAATGTACGCAATTTCATGTAAAATACAACAAAAAATAACTCATGGTCGTAGCTTTTATCGGTTTTGAAATATTTGCATATAAATCTCGATAAATAGAACAAAATCGACATTTGGTCAACTTTGACCTGACCAAAATTGTTGAAAAACGCAATTTTAAGCTAAAAATCTTCCAGTCTAGCACCATTCAGTCATTTACCTTAATTTTGAAAAAAATTGGAAGTCTCTAGCACAATATTTCGATTTATGGTGAATTTTTGACAAAAAAATTTCCTTCCCTCCGCGCATGGTATCTCGGCCGCAAATCTCCGAAATGTTCAAGTCACACTGTTGTAATATTTGCACCATTTTATATTAGCCTTTACATAGAGCCTTATATATGAAAATGTGTGCAATTGCATGTAGAATACAAAAAAAATAACTCATGGTCGTAGCTTTTATCAGTTTTTAAATATTTGCATATAAATCACGATAAATAGAAAAAAATCGACATTCGGTCAATTTTGACTCGACCGAAATGGTAAAAAAACACAATTTTAAGCTAAAACGCTTACAGTATAGTAATATTCAATCCATTATTTTAATTTTGAAACAAATTGGAAGTCTCTAGCACAGTATTTCGATTTATGGTGATTTTTTGAAGAAAAAAACTTTTTCCTTCCCTCCGTGTGCAGTATCTCGGCCACAAATCTCCGAACTGCTTGAGTCACATTGTTGTAATATTTGCACCGTTTTATATTAGCCTTTACATAGAGTGTTATATATGAAAATGTGTGCAATTTCATTCAAAATACAACAAAAAGTAACGCATGGTCGTAGCTTTTATCAGTTTTGAAATATTTGCATATAAATCTCGATAAATAGAACAAAATCGACATTTGGTCAACTTTGACTTGACCAAAATGTTTGTAAAACGCAATTGTAAGCTAAAAACCTTCCAGTCTAGTAATATTCAGTCATTTACCTTCATTTGAAACAAGTTGGAAGTCTCTAGCACAATATTTCGATTTATTGTGAATTTAAAAAAAAAAAAAAAAAACACTTTTTCCTTCCCTCCGCGCGGTATCTCGGCCGCAAATCTCCGAAATGTTCGAGTCACATTGTTGTAATATTTGCACCCTTTTATATTAGCCGTTACATAGAGTGTTATATATGAGAATGTGTGAAGTTGCATGTAAAATACAACAAAAAATAACTCATAGTCGTAGCTTTTATCAGTTTTTAAATATTTGCATATAAATCACGATAAATAAAAAAAATCAACATTTGGTCAACTTTGACTCGACCGAAATGGTAAAAAATCGCAATTGTAAGCTAAAACTCTTACATTATAGTAATATTCAATCAATTATCTTAATTTTGAAACAAACTGGAAGTCTCTAGCACAGTATTTCGATTTATGGTGAATTTAAAGAAAAAAAACTTTTTCCTTCCCTCCGCGAGCGCGGTATCTCGGCCACAAATCTCCGAACTGCTTGAGTCACATTGTTGTAATATTTGCGCCGTTTTATGTTAGCCTTTACATAGAGTGTTACATAAGAAAATGTATGCAATTTCATGTAAAATACAACAAAAAATAACTCATGGTTGTAGCTCTTATAATTTTTTAAATATTTGCATATAAATTACGATAAATAGAAAAAAAATCGACATTTGGTCAACTTTGACTCGACCAAAATGGTCGAAAAACGCAATTGTAAGCTAAGACTCTTACAGTATAGTAATATTCAATAATATACCTTCATTTTGAAATAAATTGAAAGTCTCTAGCACAATATTTCGATTTATGGTGAATATTTTAAATAAACTTTTTCCTTCCCTCCACTCGCGGTATCTCGGCCTCAAATCTCCAAAATGTTTGAGTCACTTTGTCGTAATATTTGCACCGTTTTATATTAGCCGTTACATAGAGTTTTATATATGAAAATGTGCCCAATTTCATTTAAAATACAACAAAAAATAACTCATGGTTGTAGCTTTTATCAGTTTTTAAATATTTGCATATAAATCACGATAAATAAAAAAAATCGACATTCGGTCAACTTTAACTCGACCAAAATGGTCGGAAAATGCAATTGTAAGCTAAAATTCTTATGGCCTAGTAATATCCAATTAATTACCTTCATTTTGCAACAAACGAGAAGTCTCTAGCACAATATTTCGATTTATGGTGAATTTCTGAAAAAAAAAAAAAAACGTTTTTTTACGTTACGAATTCATGCATCATTTGTGATAACATTTTCTCTGTGTTGCTTTGATCGTTTTACAATTTGTTATTTACCAAAATGATTGCAATTCAGTGTACAATACAACGAAAAAAAAATTAACTCATTAGCTTTAAACGTTTTGCTCACAACGCGATTTGTATACAATTATATATGAATTTTTTTTCGCGCTGTCATATATTCCAATATTTATATATGATAATGATATTTTTTCATTTCTGATGATTGCATACTAAACTTCAGGCAATGACGAAAAAAGGAACCAAAATGAACTTTTAATCTTGAAAACTAAGCGTGCTGTGATTTCTTGACGATTTCTGAAATACCGCTTAGGCGTTTAAGTGAAGGGATCGTCATCTCAATTCCTCTGGAAAACCCAGACCTGACTTAAATGAGAACTAAGAGAAGAAAGCTGGAGACGACTGAAGATTTGAAGAACTGTGGAAGATAACGCACAGAAAAGGCATGAATGACTGAAGTCCACTAGAGGCCCTTTGCGTTGGAGTCGAAGATGAAGATGGTCCTGGACTGCCTGTCAGTCAGCATTCATGCGTGCAAGCACACAAACATGCAAGCAGTATACATAAATAGATTATTGTACGTGGCTTGCATATTATCTGACCTTCCCATCGTCCTAGTACTTTTGTTTACCTGAGTACTTGATCAAATTTATGAATATCAATAGATTAATTAATACATTTAGAATACAAATTACATTTCACCTCCCAGTATTTCGATTTATTAGCTTTATATGTTGTTGCAGTTTCATTCACTCATATTGCTCGTAATTGAATTCAACGTACTCCTTCAAAGTGTCGTAATTCTGATATCATTTATTTCAGATATTCCTCTGGGCACTAGATCTCATTGATCCATATTTAATTATTCAACACGTTTTCAGTTCATTATGAAACGGAGAAATTAGTCTTCGTGTTATATCTACACAAAAAAACCCAAGAAATAGCACTTTTATTTTGTGAAATTACTCGAGTCGTAAAATCAATTTCTTTTAATGTGGCATTCCTTGAAATAGCGTTGATACTGAGAGAGATTGGTGATTTACAAAGTATTCTGTATTTGATTGTAAGCAGACAATACTTCGCGAGCAATACATGCACACACGAGCAACCATTAACGCATTTGGGTGTGTGTGTGTGTGTTGTTGTTGTTGTTGTTGTTGTTGCTACTGTTGTTTAATTAGACTATAGTCGTATCCCCGGCACTGATAAATATTTTTGAGTCGGATATAAACTCTGAGGAGTTGTAGGCTTCGCTCCTATTTTCTTGTGAAGCTCTCCATAGCCAAGATTTTGGTTGATTCATTATTGCGTTAAAAAGAAATGACCCGTGACCGATCATTTTAAGTAAATCCATCGTGCTTGAGTGTTCGGTATATTAACTTAGTGCATGTCAGCACATAGAACTCATGGTGTGAGTCCTCGGATAAACATTGGGAATTTCCACTCCACATCTAGTGGGTCAAGTTGACTGGGTGCATGGGGAAGGTGCCAAGTCCATATGTGAATGGGCGTGCACGAGGGTTGCAATAAGATTAAGCTCATCCACTCGGCCGGCTGCCAAGAGGGTTGGTTGAAAGCTGAACCTCACCCCCGCCCATCTTCCTTGGGTTTTAATCTGACACGGGAGTAGCTGGGGTTTATTCATTGATGCAGTCCAGAAGTTAAAAGGGCATATATATATCAGCGTAAAGGTGGACCATTGGAAACGTTGTAATTAATTTCAATACTATATATATATATTATATATATATATATATATATATTATATATATATATAATATATGAATAATTATCACATCACAGTGCATAGTCATATAAATTATTCGAGCTACAAATGTTCTTCAATACCTAATTCGCTCTACCTCGGAATTGATATGTTTTCATATATGTAAAGCGAAGGGAAATTCTTTACTTGATAATAATTTCGTCCCCTCATGGGATCGAACCAACGTCCAGCGGACAGGGACGAAATCAGGACGACATTGACGTTAGCGATTCAGCTAACAGGTGAGGTTATAAGTTTATACCGATGATTCTGACCTTAAAAATCACCGTCGAACTCGGTTATTCGTAATTAGAATCGATATCCAACCCCCTCTACCATGTTAGCAAATTCGAAAGTTTGACGATCGTAGCCATATTATGAATAATTATCACATCACCGTGAATCATGTAAATTATTCGAGCTACAAATGTCCTTTAATATCTAATTCGCTCTACCTCGGAATTTATATATTTTCAATATGTAAGTAAACGTTCGTATTTGCTATCCCAGACCAGTAAAAGTTTTCTTTCCGAAAATAGAAGTATTAAACTTATCATTATCTTTAGTTACGAGTATATCTAAAAATGCTAGCTTGGAGTCGTGTTCTTTTTCTATGGTAAAAGTGATGTTGTGATGATAGGAATTAGAAAATTCAAAGAAGCGTTCAGCATCTAGGTGTTGTTTAAATAAAATAAAAGTGTCATCAACATATCTGGCATTGAATAAGGGACAATAGGCTAAGGGGTACTCATCGAGTATGTGCTCCTCCAGGGAGCACATGAAGATGTTGGCGAACGTAGATCCGAGAGGAGAACCCATGGTCATTCCCTCTATTTGTCCGAAAAGCACGCCATTAAAAATAAAGGCCGTGTCCAGCACGGCCAGTTCTAAAATCATCTTGAAATGGGAGCGACTAAAATTATGATACAATAAAACGGGGGTGGGAAAAAGTTTGTCCAAAATTATATCGATAGTCTCTCTGATCGGTATATTGTTGAATAACGACTCCACATCAAATCTTGCAGTGAAAAAGTCAGAATCTTGAGGAAGAATGCGCTGTTTAGACTGTTCAGAGATAGTTACCGTATATCTGTTAATGGTCAGGGGCTCGAATAAGGGAACAAGGAACAGCTTAATAACGCATTCTTCCCCAGTGAGTGTTAGTGTTTAATGATTGTTCATTTCTGTTTAGTTAGTGTTTAGTGACTGTATAATAATAATAATAATAATAATAATAATAATAATAATAATAATAATAATAATAATAATAATAATAATAATATGCTTTATTTCAGCTCGTGTCATTTA
>NC_087205.1:48352497-48358703 GCF_015104395.2 Macrobrachium nipponense | reverse complement strand
TCGTGTCATTTATAGGAACCTGCTTAGATCCAATAGCAGATGCTTAGGCCCTGACCACAATGACTAGAGGAAATTTTTCTCTGTGAAATTGGACCAAGCATTAATAATAATAATAGTAAATATTTGAGAGCAGAAATATTTCGAAATATATTTTACAGAGAAGGTTAATTTACTTTCAAAAATAACATATTATTATAATAATTAATTTTAAAAAAGCAGTCTGGTTGTGTGGACGGAGCTTAAGAGGGGAGATAACAAAAGTATTCGAATTTAGAGTGAGTAAAAGTACAATCCAGAGTCGACACAGTCACCTCGAGTAAACCAGAGGGAAAAGACGGACTTCATGGGCCACTGCTGTTGCCTTCACACGAACGTCTTTTGAAATTGTGGCACACTCGGACTATCATCCTTGCGTTGCCAGTTCTGAAGTCCGTGGATATGAATAAAGGCATACAATAGACGAAAGCTTTAAATTGGCAGTCTTAGTCAATCATTCCATCCGTCAGAGTGTTATTGAATTTGTACTGTTTAATCTTCTTCTACATCCTCATTAAGAAGGGTAGTACTACCTCTTAGCAATAAGTCCTAATCTTGAACATGTCATCAAAGTTGAGCGTGTTCCAGCTGACACACACAGCTACACACAGGGTGTGCAATTTCATGTCATTTGTATTTGAGGAGGGGACCTGGGAGGAGTAGGAGTAGGAGGAGGAGGAGGTCCTTCTTAATTTTGGCAGTTGAAGAACTGACAGATGGAACAATAATAAAATGTTGAGATGAGTATAATGATCATCTTCGATAAATGTGTTCTCTTTTTCTTTTTTCAGGACAACGCAAAGATGTGCTACAGAAGTATTTCAGCGGTGCCCGGATTAAAACCCATTATGCCGCAGGGAGCGATGTACATGATGGTTAGTGTGTCATTTAGCCTTCTTTCCTTATCATCCTCATTCATTGCAGTTTGGCTGAGTAAAACGTCTTTGTTAATAATAGCAGATGTTGTTATCTCCCGTGAAGTTATTGCCTGAAAGCGACGACCGCAAAAAGGCTGACGACAATCGTCAATATTGCGTCACATTGCAAGAAACCGCTTTTGTTGCCATTGACGTTCCTTAATATGGACGGTGCTGCCTGCATTTGCAAAGGCAAGACAGGGGTCGAATGTTAAATGAAAGAGAGACTCATAACATGTGTTCTTTGGTGGTTACGGAAAATGAGATAGACAAAATGTGATTATGGACGACGGGCGAGGAGTTACGTTAGTATCTATTATGAATGCGCTATGTGCATCATCCACTTAGAACGAGATTGAATGAGAATCTGGAATAAGACGAGGAGACTGAGAACCCGAAAAATTTGTACACGAGTGTTAGAGAAAACAAAAATTCTTTGACAGCAAGAAGCCTTTCAAGTCAAGCACAAAGAACATCGTTATCAGCATCTTATCGAGACAGACTGAAATTTCGAAAAGATTCTGACTGGCATCGACGTCTTTCATTTCCGGCGAAATCTGTGGGATTCAGAACGCCCGGTTGTCCAGGTCATCAGTGGTTATTTTGAAGCTCTGTCAGAGGTCAGTGGGAATCCGAGAAAAATATTAGAGAGAGAGAGAGAGAGAGAGAGAGAGAGAGAGAGAGAGAGAGAGAGAGAGAGAGAGAGACTAATTCACTGCAGGGTTGATGTAGTTCTCCTTGAAGGATTTTTATAAGAATAGGATTGACAACAAAAGCAGTCACATGGAGATTGAACGAGTTCTAGTGTTTTTCAGGCATAACCAGCATCTCAGATGATCTTGTTATACTAGTACGTATGAATTAGGCTGAATAGCGAAGAAATGATGAAGACAGAATAGTTTTCCCAAATATTTCCTCAAAATCAGCGTTTTATGCGATCGAGGCTTGAAACGACTCAACTGAGAGAATAAGAGGTAGTTCAGTTTTCTTCTGCAAAGTTACACGCCATCTACACGGAAAACGAAATGAACAGGCAGTGGACTACTGTCGTCAGCGCTGAACTATTGTTAGGTTAAGATAATGTATTGCCTAAGTCTGGTCGAAGGAGAATGATATTTTCTTTATAATAAACTGAAAGACTAAATCGGTTCTTTTCTCAGAAACAGTATAAATTCATCATCAACGTCCGTTGTTACATTAATTTAAAGGTGACTTACTGAGAAGTGTAGTGAAACGACTTCAAGCAATTTTACAGCGCATTTTATTACTGTTGTTGCATACTTTTCAGCCTCACCAAAGTGTTCACATGAGCAAAATGGGACAAGGTGTTACAACATTTTCCCTGTTTATATACTATTACTCCCCCGCAGAGGGGTAGTGTCGTCAGTGAGGGCATTACTTGAAGGTTCTTTGCAGCGTTCCTTCAGCGATAGCTGCAACCCCTTTCATTCCTTTTACTGCACCTCCATTCATAATCTCTTTTTCCATTTCACTTTCCACCCTCTCCTAACAATTGCTTCAAAGTGCAACTGTGAGGTGGTTTTCCTCCTGTTACACCTTTCAAACCTTTTTCCTGTCAATTTCCGTTTCAGCGATGAATGACCTTATGGGTCCCAGTGGTCTTGCCCCTTTTTACATTCGATTCAGTTCTAATCTATTAGTACTCTCCCTCCAAGGTAGTGTAAAATGAGCATAATGCGCATGAGACTGAGACTAGCAGAGGTGGAACTGATCATATATTATCTGTTCATAGCCAAGGAGCTGTTGATACTTCCCTATATTTTGTACATTCGTAAAATATCTTTTCTCGTTGACTAAATTCCGGCAAATCCTCCTGAAAAAGTAAAGATTGTTAGCTTGCTCTTTTCTCACCCATCAACGTTCGGAGATATAATATATAAACTCGAATCGGCAGTTAGACTTAATAAATGAAGTTCTGATAAATAGGTTTTTAAAATGAGTAACTAACCTTAGTCCCAAAGGGTTTGCTGTTTCTTGGAGTGGCGTAGCCCTTGCCTCGAGCTAATCAGCATCCAAAGTGGCCCTTCGGCGGGAGTGCCAGTACAAAAATACGACTTCCTAGGGCCTGACAAAGGCTCTCAAACACAAACATAAGAGGCAGCATGCATCCCATGGCACGTCGTCTCTGTTGGTGTTGTTATTATTGTAATTGTTCAGGTTATGGGTAACTGTGACTAGAACTTACGAGTTTTTCTTGCGGTGGTAATTATACATCCTCTGTTGCGGAAGTCAAATATTTAACTCATTCAAAAATGTACCGTGATTTGAAGCAGAAAATTCGATAGGCATTTTTGACGTGGTTTTAGCTGCCAAGGGAATTGATGAATGTCCTAAGCAAAAATTTCGTTTTCGGGTTTGGCGTTCATTTCATGCTGAAATTGTGGAGCGCTAAAAATGTAATCGAAAAGTTTGGTTTGTGAAGTTAAGAGTTCAGTTATTGGACTTGAGAGATTGAATGACGTTGATCTGTTTCATTTAGGCTGTCAAAACCAACACTGGGGCATTGTCGGTTATTCAGCGCTTCAGGCAGTAAAGAGAGAGTCGCAGTAGTTATACAGCAAGATAAAACATCCAGAAAACAAGGCAGTGGCGTAGCTAAGGGTAGGCATGGGCAGGCACGTGCTCAGCCACGAGAATATGGGCCCACCCTGGTGCCCACCCTGGTGCCCACCCACTGGCCACGGGCCCACTAAGAAGAAAATTAAAGAAAATCGTCACTTCATAAAGCCATTAGGGCAAGAGGGTGGACCAAAAAATGCCAAGTACACACGCCCAGAGATACAAAATTAAATCATTTGTATTTTAGCTGAGATGATTAGGACAGAAATTGGAAATGAGGTGAAGGAAGCCAAATTTTTCTCCATAATAGTTGATGAAACTAAGGATGTATCTAAAACAGAACAATTATCCCTCATTATCAGGTACTATGGCAAAGAAAACCTCTATGAGGCTTTCTTAGACTTTAAAGCTGCTTTTCAACTTGATGCAAATGCACTAACTCACGAAATACTTAATGTTCTAAAAAGACATGAAATTGATTTCAAGGCCAATTTAGTTGGTCGAGGTTATGATGGTGCCTCAGATATGAGTGGCAGATGCAAAGGAGTTGCAGCACGCACTAAGAAAGAGGCACCATTTGCTTCCCATGTACACTGTCATGCCCATCGTCTAAATCTAGTTCTTTTCAATGTCATCAAATCTTTACCTGACGCTTCACAATTTTTCTCACTGTTGGAAAAATTGTATGCAGTGGGTCTTATGTCCATGCAAAGTGGATAGATGTAGAAAAGGAACTGTGTCCCAAAGAGCAAACAAAAGAGCTAAAGCGACTTTCAGATACCCGATGGGCTTGCTGGTATGATGCTTGGAATAGGTTATTTGTTGTGGTACGTGTTCTGGAAGATTTAGCAGATGACTTCAATGCAGACAGGGCTATTGATGGAAGAGGACTGATATGCCAAATAAATGCTCATTTTATTATGAGGTTAGTTATCATGACATATATTCTTGGTAAGATAAATCAATGATCAAATATGCTACAGTCAGCTAAACTTGACTTGGTAAAAGCTGTAGAATTAATTGAAACTATAACAGTTCACCTTGAAGAGATGCGTTCAGATCCATCTTCTTTTGATCCTTTGTGGGATGAGGTGGAGAAGAGTTCAACAACTCATGGTTTTGCTACTTCAGAGTGTAGACCATCAAGGAAACGTAGAATTTCTACAAAATTGCAGGAGTTTGTCGTTGTCGATTTTATTGGAAAACAGTCAGGAAACACACACTTTGACCTAAGTGTTAAGGATTCAGCACGAATTGTAGAACGTATGTTGTCAGAAATGAAAAGGCGGCTCAGTAATGAATCCTGCACGCTTATGAAAGCATTACAGTCACATAACCAACACAGTACGGAATTCTTATCTTTCGAGAAAATGTGTGGATTTATTCATGCCTATAATGCTAACACTGAAGATCTCAAACATGAGCTGTACTCTGCAAAACACAGGTTAGAAAGACGGTACAAGGACGTAAGTGACACTGAAAGGCCTAAATCATTGTTAGGTTAACTGAAAATTCTTAATCCATATGAGGAGGCATTTCTTGAACTCTGTGGACTTGCCAGAATTCCTGTAGTGTTACCTGTGTCGTCAGTTTCAGCAGAGAGAACTTCTCTGCTCTGAAATGAATTAAGACTACGCTCAGAAATGCAATGGGCAATAACAGATTAAGTAATCTTGCTGTGCTATCGACTGAAAGTATGCCAATTAAAAGACTAGATTTAGAGGAATTTGTAGATAGGCTTGCAGAAAATCACAGGAACAGGAGAATACTGTTAAAATGAGTCATATCGCAGTAGTCTGCTGCTTCATCACATATAATGTATAGCAAGCAATTTTTCCAAATTTTGTTACTTTCAATATGTATATATATATATATATATATATATATATATATATATATATATATATATATATATATATATACGTATATATATATATATATATATATATATATATACATATATATATGTGTGTGTGTGTATGCATATATATATATATATATATATATATATATATATATATATATATATATATATATATATATATACATATATATATTACTTCGTTCATCCATTTAATTTTTGATCATGATAGACTTGTAAAAAGTCCAATTTTTTTGTTCTTGTATTTGCAATTTCTATACGCACAGGAATTAATGTGTTTTGCATAGTTCACCTTATGTTTTTCAGTTTCATATTCTGTAATTACGTATAATTATAATGTACCTGATTTCTGTACTTCTCTGTTTTACTTGATACAATATAAGAGAATCACAGATATCTGTATAATGCCTAAATATCCACCTCTGGTCTAGTGCTTGGAGGAATAATCTTATTATTCCTCCAAGGCCTAGTGGGTCCCCATATTCAGCTGTAGCCCCTATGTGTCCAACCACTGACAGACTCCTAGCTACGCCACTGAAACAAGGAAATAAAGTACGGCGATTTAAAGGTGAAGCATTAAGAAACCACACAGTCGCACTCAGAAAAATCATTCGAAACGTTGGATAGCCAGACTGAAGAGAGGAAGCGATAATGGAGAAAAAAGGGGGTATCTAAAAATTTGGGCGCAGCTAAGAGGTGTGCCTGAAAGGCCTTCAGTGCAGCAGTGAGGCGCACTGTTGGTATGGCTTCCAACGGGAAGATAGGCTGAAAAAATTTCTGGGGAAGGCTGT
>NC_087205.1:48309997-48347497 GCF_015104395.2 Macrobrachium nipponense | reverse complement strand
AAGAATAGTCTTATTATGTTGCTGCATCCTAATTGACTCAGCCTGAAAGGAAAACAAACAATCTCTCTTAGTTTTCTGTTGTTAATTACTTCACTGAGATTATTATTCCATATCACTCAAATACGTCTCTGATATCTCTTTCGTTTAAAAATATATTCATTTAAGAAAATTAGAAATAATATGCTGAAACAACCTGATTAAAGCTTAGGCTGAGTTGAAGAGTGCGAGGTCTCTCCTTAGAATTGAACTTCTTCCCTGGACTGAATTTCCCCTGTCCCGATCTGAGGCTCTAACGATACCAGATGCATACATCTCATTATTATTAATTTCAATTTATCAGATATGTCCAGATATACTCATAAATTGGATTGAAAATGTTCGACAGTCATAATGGGAATTCCGTGTATTTGTTTACAGACATAACGCGTTAAATATTGTCGAAACGGCAACCTTCTTATATCACTAACTGGCAACTCAAAGCTCTCGCTGAAATGAGCAAGCAACGGTTTTGCATATCATTGTCTCTCGCCAATACTGTCAAACTTGATTAATTTACGGATGCAACATATTAATGCATATTCTTCATTTTCTCTTCACATATCACACACATGTAATCTGAAAGCACCAGCATATCAGGGTGAATTTACTATATGAAAACACAAGTTTTATCTTATCTTGATCGCATGAATGATGCTAAATCCAATAAGTAAGAACAGGTGTAAAGAATTAAATGCTTCACTTTTACTCATAGTAATTCGTTTGTGTTTGATCTTATTGACTTAAGGAAAAGATGATTTAGTTGTACAATTTATACCGGATCCTATGGTATGACCAAAACTTTCCCATCTTATGCAAAGCTTGCGATATTTGAAGAAATATAAGCATATTGCTAGTTTTCTAAGCTACAGACGAAAATATGAGACATTGAGCGAGCTGCCTACCTCCCGGTACCAGCCAATCAGAAACTGTCAAACAAACGTCTTGTAGGCAGTGGCGGAATTATAGTGGGGGGAGGGGGACACCTGGTCACGTGCCGCTGCCGCCCAACAACGGCGCCCCCCACCCTCACTAACACCATGGATAATTAAATTTTGATAATATTTACCCACTGCACACAAGTTAAATGATAGAAACACTGAAAACAAAATTATATGACTTGTTTTTTTCCTTTATGCATGTATTTAATGCTTGTATTTGCCAAAGAAACTTCACCTACTACTTCTTTGTAAGCTACAGCTGTTGGAAACAATGTAGTAATCTTCATAATTATAATCTCTCTCTCTCTCTCTCTCTCTCTCTCTCTCTCTCTCTTAGTTCAGTACATACAATATTTATGTGTATAGGATGTAAATTGTTCATATACATTAGTATGCATACATATATAAATATTGATATATATGTACCATATGTCAGTACACACACACACACATATATATATATATATATATATATATATATATATATATATATATATATATATATAAAATCCAAGGTGGAGCCCCTATTGATATATATGTACCATATGTGAGTACATGTTACACACACACACACACACACACACACACACACACACACATATATATATATATATATATATATATATATATATATATATATTTGAAATCCAAGGTAGAGCCCCTATTAAAGATTTCTAGATCCGCCACTGCTCGTAGGTATAGGGCTCATAAAATATGCTGCTTAGTTGTCGTTTGATCTAATTCATAATCAACAACTATTTTTTACATACTATTGTATAAACTTGTATTTTTCTCATTCAACATATATGTGGGTGTCAATGCTAACTTTCCTCTATTAACGATTTTCTGGCTGTTTCAAATTCGGCCCCATTCAATTCTTACGGAGCGATAAGTCAAGTGCCGCCCCCCCCCCCCCCCCGGGAGCGGTGGTGATTGCGTCACACTACTACGGGACTCCCTTCATTGGCTCTTTTCAAGGCTCATCCAGCTCTTTGTTAACGTCCGACTTTTTGCTTCCATCCCACTGTATGGGTTCTTCAAAAGAATAACAATGGAGGTATGAGGTAACCGAAGGCAAGGTCGTATCGACTGGTTTTATAAAAAAAAAAAAAAATAAATAATAAATAAAAAAATAAAAATAAGGATGATTGACCTTCGTAGACTGATTACTACCCGGAGGACTTGTACTTTTTGTTCGGGCGAAAAACCGAGCCCGATTCTCTGGGCAATACCTCACCAAGTTCGCTTCGCTGCTGTTCTTTTACGAGCTAACTAGCAAAGCAGAAAAAAAAGTTAAGATCTTGGAATATGGAAGGTGCGCCGTCATCGACCATTGGGGCCGATTCGTGAATAACCTTCAATAAATAATCTCCTCTCACAGTTCAGTCAGTTCACGTCAGAAACAACGTCTGCAAATTTTCCTCACGATTCAACTCCTGTTTCAAAATCCTTGTAAAATACCATTTTTCCAGGATTGCAAAAATATAACTGCTTTGAAATGTGTACATTATTTACATATTGTTTCATGTTACAAAGCTTGTAATGAATGTGATATCAATTGAAAATACAGAATACAAATATTCATTTATAAAGTATAGTTACTTGTAAATCTGTATTGCATATTCTTTGCAGCTTGAATTTCTTTTTCAAAAAAGAGCATTATTAATGCAATGGCAGTGCCCTGATAAAGAGTTATATGTGTATATTTTTTAGCAATCTATAAATGCTATATCGTAAACAAACGTTTTTTCAAGGAATTATACTCTTAGAATTTATATTTCTTTAGCGAAAACTCAAACCACTTTACAATAGCTTTCTTTTCTCAACAAAAGTCAAAATTAATTATGCAGCTGGTGTTCTTTTTCACCTCACTGATCTTATTTCCAGTCGTCTTCGGTGTTATTGTTTGTCGCTAAAGTTCAGATGAACACAAACTCGTTTTTCTGAGCTTTTACGAGTTTACTGTTGACGTGTTTTCAATTATTGTCCTATTTTAGTGTCCTAATGATTGACTGTGTCTTTATCACTATATCTGGGAAGCCATTGTGATGATATGTTTTCCTAATATAATCTGTTGCTAAAAATAGTACAAAGAGGTCAAATAAACTCTTTCTGGTAAACTGTCTCATCGACTTAGTCAGTTTAGTCTGATAGAACAACGATATATAGAAAAACAGTTACAATATTTTGTATTTAGTATCCAAGCTACCATGAATATTGATCTTCAGCATTTATCATACTCAACCTACTCCTGTCTTTGGTAAATTCAGTGTGTTCCGTTGTAAAGGTCGATACGTAGCCACATCACCAATTCCGAATTACGAAAGCGTTTCGTGAGATCAAAGCAGCCTTTGACTTTGTGCTTAATGAAGGGTGTGAGCTACATTCCAAGTAATGGCCAAAATTTATGAGTTAATTATGAAGGCTTAAATCTGTAAATAAGTGTTCTCGGAATATAACACAATAACATCAATTAGAGCAATAACATCAATTGGAGCAATTAGAGGAAGGCTTTGCGCAACAAACCCTCTTATAAAAAAGTCCCTGTGAAGAAAGACTCCACTGGTACACACTAGACTTACTATACTTACTTCATATAAAGTTTCTGACCAAATCCATACAATTCCAATATTTTGAAAAGACAGGCAAATTTACTCCATCGAATACTTTGGACCAGTCTATACTGAATAAGCCTGTTTCTAATCGTATTATTACATACAACGAATATAGATCCATTTGGAATGCTCAAACATTGTTCAGGTGATATATTCTTTCCAGCAGAATTAGATGCTTCAAACGATTTGCCACAATTTTTGCCGTAATTTCATAATTATTGTTTAATTAATGGAGAAGTTAATCTCCACTCTCCAATCACAGATGTGTTTCCGCCTTTTCGTTAGTTTGGTAGTTTTAGTTTTCATATCGTGAGAGTCCGACCATTTCTCTTTCTATAAAACGCAAGTGTACTCCCTCAGCAAGAGCTTGTTGAATTGTACTCCAGCCTCTGTGCTGCTTTGGCTTACACTTCTCATCTCAAGATCTAGTTGCAAATTCGATATAAAACAATCAGCCGTTTTTCCTCTCCTCTTTCTTTTGATTTCAGGTGGCTCCATAGCATCTCCAGTTCTTCTTCTTTTCCCTCTATCTCAAGTAAAGAACCACTTAGTTTCTGCGATTCTTTACCTTTCCTTAAGATCTTTCTTAAACTTGGACAAAACAGTTCTGAAATCAGAAAAGGTCACAGGAACTGATTCGTTACTCGCCATACTACGGAAAAACTCCATAACATTACGGTCTGTCCTTGAAACTCAAAAGTTAATTACTGCATTCATTTTTAACATTGTTTTTTCTGAAGGGTGCGGTTACTTTTGGGCACCAATTTATCTTCCACCGGAAGACGAAACGTAATCAAATCAAAATACGTCCCTTTCTTTCATTTTACGTGTTTTTGAAGGTGCATGGATATCGACAACTGGCATTTATTTCATGGTTTAAGACATTTTATTTCCTATTATTTGCCCTTCGCATCCATTTCCTGCTAAAAAGTACGAAAGTGGTGAAAATTAGACGCACATTTTACACCTTAACATCTCATTCATTTATTTTATTTCATAAAGCTAAAACAAATGCAACACAGCGGCTTTACAACGGAGCCCTAAGAGCTTTGTTAGAAGCAACGTTTTAGTGCAACTGATTAGTCATTTCATTCTGTATATATTGATAATATCGCGAGGTTTGACCATCTGAGCTGACTCATAGTTGATCTTAGATATTGTTTTTATTAGCTTCAACTTGGAGAAGAAGCATCTCTCACAGCTGGAAACACGTCTTATTCTGACGGTTAAAAACAATCTCAACATTATCAAAATACTATCTGGCTCCGCCGGTTAGCGCCTGGCGGCGGACAATCGTGGGACCCATTACTTGAACCCTAATATCATCGTTATTTTTATTCGTAGAAGAAAAGAAAGAGCATAGTTGGAATCCTCGTGGGAATGTTCATCAGAATAATGTATTCTTTTTTCTCTACAACTAATATTATGGTCCATTCGGATTCGGTACAGTTGTTTCGCCGTCTATAACGAATATACATACATGCATACATATATACATACATAGTCCGACCGTCAGCTTTATTTATAAGATATAGATATTTGAAGCACAGATATCAAGGTTGAACTGTTGAATGAACTGCAGAAACTCAAGTGGTCCGTCTTCAACAACTTTGGTCTGCTCTTGCCAGGCATGAATGCTTCCTTGGAGCCGCCTCGTTCTAACTGGAACTCGTCCTTGTTGATGCCATCAGGTGCTTTGTCTAAGTCGCAAATAGTACTAGACTAGGCATCCAGAAGCTTCGAAGGTTTCAAAAAGCAGAATTTGGCGTCCAGATCTTGGAGCTGATGAAATCTAGAAGAGTAACACTCCCCACCCCTCACCCTTCACCCCTCACCCCTCACCCCTCACCCCTCACCCCTCACCCCACACCCCGCCAGTGACGCCACTGCAAACAAAGCTTTTACCAGATAAACACAGACGGCTGCGTCTCCCTTATCAGGCCCGTAACTAGAGTTTTGCATATATATATATATATAGGTATATACAAGATGAAATACTTGAAAATGTTATTTTAGTTCTATTAAGAAGAAAAATTGGGTATGCGGTCTCTGAATGCCCTTCTACCGGATTAGTACTGACTTTGGTTAACAGCATTTTACTTATAATGTTGAAAATTTGCACTGAAATTCAAGAATATTTCTTCAATTTTATTAATTGATTCATTTATTACGTTAACGATAACATACATATTACTTTATTTGTTGTTATATTATATATTTTGATTTAACAAAAAAACAATAATGAATTATTACTTTGTAAGTACAGTTCAATGAGGATAGTCACAGAAAATATGGACTTCCAGAAATTTGGGAGGGGGCGCTGGTCGTTCGACCCCACGGACCCCCTCCCTCCTCTCGATATGGGCCTGCTTATGTTTAGTGTTCTCATCCCTTACGTCATGATGCCCTGCCATTGCCTCCTGGAGGTTAGAAGCATCATTCGTGTCGCTGTGTCATTCAGTCGAGTGACATTTGTTCAACAACTACTGATATCCTAAAGTCGCACTAGATATACGAATACTTCTGACTGAAAATAGATATTACACTTACTTTTCATTTATTAAGTTGGACCTGTAAAAATTCCTACTCATCCTTGCTGTACATTTGCTCTTTTGAAATCTGTTATTGCCCGAAGAATAGAGCTGGAGCGACGAATTACTGACTCGGGGGAAGGAACAAACAGGAAAGCCGGTGGCAGAGATAAAGAAAAGAAGGTACTATTCAAGGTCACACCTTTGACCTTCATTAAGCCTCCTGGAAAATGTTGCCTTTATGCACACACACACATACATATATATGAGTCTTATCACATCACCTTGATTCATGTTATACGCATTAAGCTACAAATGTCCCTTAATATTTCATTCGCTCTACCCACGAGACGACGAATTTTTTAGTTGAAGCCGTCGAATTTTTTATCAAATGAAAAATTCCCTTTCGGTTATCATATATGAAAAAATATTCATTCCGATTTAGAGCGAATTAGATATTAAATGATATTTGTAGCTTAATGCGTGTACATTACATACACTATATATACTATATATATATATAATTATATATAAATATATATATATATATTATATATATATCTATATATATAATATATATTATATATATATATAATATATATCGATAGATAGATAGATAAATAGATAAATAGATAGATGGATGGGCAGATAGATATTAGCTCACATTCTTCTAAAATTCATCTGTAGAGAAGGTACAAAAATTAATATATAACTGGAAATTAATCTGCATGTCGAACAGTATGCGCACTCACAACCGATTTCCAAGCTGGCAATGCATACGTCCATGTTTAAGAGATTATGCCTTGGACAATCTAACCTTCAATTCTTTTTTTTTATTATCCTAACGAAGTGTGAAAGTGTCAACATCGTGTATCGGGGGGAATCCGAAAATGGCAATTAATAAGCCTCTCATTCATACAATGTTTTCACGTATTCTTTGTCTTTTCCAGGTTGGTGTTGATATGGACCATTTCCCTCAGTTCGAAAACGATCTGCAATTCGTCGAAAAGATGATCGCTGAAGAATCCGTCTTTTGTCTCCCAGGAAAGGTATGGTCACATCTCACTTCAGGTGATCAACACTCATACATCGCTGGTAATGCCACAGTGGCTGTCACCCAACAAACAATGGCCTGTAACATATGTACATATATATATATATATATCTATATATATATATATATATATATATATATATATATATATATATATATATTTGTGTGTGTGTGTGTGTGTGTGTGTGTGTGTGTGCGCGCGTGTGTGTAGGTGCAGAATACACTGCTTAGTTCAACATAGGCGATTTGGTTTTAGTGGAACTTGCCTAAACCATCTTGAGCTACCTTGGAATTGAACTCAAACCCTTATGTTGGTAAAGCTAATACCTTTAGGAGTCTCTACCCTTTTAGTACTTTCCTCTCTATTTGAAAGAGGAAAAGGCATTGGGGGCGTATATATATATATATATATATATATATATATATATATATATATATATATATATATAGTATATATATATATATTTAATATATATATATCTATATATATATAGGATACTATATATATATATATATATATATAATGCCCTTTTCCCTTTAAAAAGCAGAGGCGCTAGAAGGGTAGTCTTACAAACCTCTACAGATGAGTTTGCCAGTCCTAAGCCACTTTCTTGCCTGCAGCCGACCCTGATACCCATTCACAGTTTGGTCAGCGGGTGAGAAAGAAGCAGGCCATGCAGGCGTGAACTATAAAAATCCAAATGCGAGGCCAGTACTCCTTCACTGTGTAGGTAGTATATTTATGTGTGTGCGTTTTGAGTTGACAGAGGGATGAGAGCATTTACAGAAAGGGCAAATCTGTGGATGTTTTTTGTGGGACAGGGAGACAATGGTGACTGACGGCATCATAACTACTTGCTGGATGATGATGATGGTGGTAGTGGTGGTTGTTGTGGATAGAGCTAACAGAACCTAGCGAGAGAATTGGAAATCAATGTTCCCGACATTCATGCTAGATCATTACTGCATATGTTCAGGGTTTTAATTCAAAGTATCTAATGTTTATCTTTCATAATCATATAGATTGCATGTTTATAAACTTTTCTGTTCGCATTCACAATCAAGTATCCGGATTTTTATTTCTCATAGGCTTTTAGTGATTGCATGCTATTGTAGCTACTGAATATAAACAAGATACGATAAACGAATCCACTGATCTTCTAATGCTTTTCTTTTCCCTTTGTCTTGACAGTGTTTCGATTACCCCAACTATATGCGAATAGTATTGACGGTGCCAGAGAAACAACTCATGGAGGCATGTGGCCGGATGGCTGCCTTTTGCACCAGATATTATCAAGCACAAACAAACAATGGTTTTGTTAATACAAATGGCCACAGCGTTGACATGGACGTCGATCATGGGTACTTGTCTACAAACGATGTCAGTGTTGGAGCAACCGTCGAGGAAGTGAAGGCCGTCAAGGCAGCATCGTTTGATCCAACTGCCCTCATCATGGAAGCTGAAGCTGATTAGCGAGACCCAATTAGTGTTCACGTTACTGAATCCACCTCAGACGGAATCAAAGATTGTTGGTCGGTTGTCAGACTGAAAGATACTATTCCTATTAATCATGGACTGTTATGAAGCAAATTCTGAAGAGGAAGTGATAGATTACTATGTATGTATGTATATATATATATATATATATATATATATATATATATATATATGTATGTATGTATGTATGTATATGTATGTATAGAGGGAGAGATATGGCGCATGTGTATACATACTAAATATTTTTCTGCAAGAATTTTATAATACATTTGTAATAAAGTGGCTTAACTTCCATAGCACACATCAGTGTTTCTCAGTGAATGGAATACGAAACGATTCTATGATTACTTCTAAAACGACCGCTCTCACATATCAGACGAGTAATTGATTGACGGAGAAGGATCATTTTTCAATTTCCCAAGGCAGATTATTCCCAATTTTATATTCACAAGTAAAACCAAAATATTCCTAAATATTGAAACGCCATTGTTTTCTTGAATAGTGAACAGATGTAGCCTATTTCATCAGAAAGATATTTCCTGAACAAATTTCATGTTTCATAGACATTTTAAGGTCCGGTGCTGAAGAGAGGAATGGCCTTTGTTGCAAAAGCAGGACTTAGAGACGAGGATGTGTTGTTACTTGTGACCAAGTAAAAGAACAACATTAAAAGTGATGCTGCACTTGGGTTACCAGTAACTGTTGTTAAAAAATAATAATAATAATGATAAATAAAAAGCTTTCAGAGGCCGAAAAATAGTTACTGGTAGATGTTCCATTTCTGAAAATTGCGGATAATGTTAAGAACGTTTATCCTACGTAATGTTTTACTCAAACAATAAAGACAAAATATGTTTAAACGTTCAGTTCTTCATTATCCTATTATGTTAGGATGTCCACTTAAGCAGAGTAACACGACGGTGAAAGCTGAATACAACGGATGGAAGATAGATGAATTGATGTACGAGAATTTTCCCAAAATCTTTCTTTCACAACCTTCGCTTTTTGAAGAGTAAAGACTGAGGGATGCGATGCTCTGAACTTCGGTTTCCAAGTGGGAGAGTGAAGAGCGTTGAGAAAGGAAGGAAGGAAGGAAGGAAGCAATGAATCCAGTATCCCATACTGAAAATCTCTGGACCACGAAATTCCGATGCCTTTTGAACAAGAGTTTCCGTTCTTCAATATGGAAATCGTAGCCCATCAGCGGAAGTTATCAGCCGGTTTTTATTTTGTACATAGAGAATTTTAGATGACGTGTGATATGTTTTAGTATAAACCTAACCATGTTTGTATTTTCGCAAGGCATATTTTTGCTCGTTTCTATTTCTGGATCTGCTTAATCAAATTGCAAAATCCATAGTAGACTGTAATAGAAGTTTCATTTTTCCCCTAAGAGCTTCCATGTCCTTTCATTGCTCTGGAACTGCTGAATGGTGAAACTCACTCAAGGTCAACATAATGTACAACAAGTTAACATTAAGAAAAATAAATAAAAAAATTTCTTTATATATGTGTGTGTGCATATATATATGTATATATACTACATATACATCTATATATATTGTGACAAATCGTTCCAAATATCTGGTTATTACACTTACCAATCATAGAATTCAGAGTTACCTCACAGCAGCCAGATATTTGAACTTTCATAGCAGATAAAGTACGACTGAGTACTTTAAAGTACCAGTGATCACTTGAAAAGCTTATTAATCATATGAGGTCTCAACATTTAGATGCACTAAAGTACATTAAATAGGTGAGATATCAGACTAAGTTTATCACAACAAGTGTGAGGTATCCTCATGGGCTTATGTTAATCAAACAACTAACTGTCTCCCCTGTCTTAACTAACTTCAAGAAAATTGAAGGAGCAGCACAATCTACCACTTTGGCATCTATACAGATTAAGCCCTATCTCTGGTGGTCAATAAATGAAATACTTATAAAAACTTTAAAATACACAATTTTTATTAATTCAAAATTTATAAGTGGAATGCAGTCTTACTATGTTGCAAAATTTTACTATTGAAAACAACACAAAATTCAATTAATTCTTGAATAAGATTAAACAAAATTAAATCAAAGGTCAATTGATCAAGAAATTAAATCAACGAAGCAAAATTTAAACTATTAAGAAATACTAAAGATTTGAAATGAAATCTAATTAAATGCAAATTCAATCACAAGTGGTTCAGTGTGAAATTAAATCAAGTATGGATTACTAAATCACTAAGAAACACTTGAGAAAGTTAATCAAACAAATTGTGAATTCATAAACATGAAAACACAAAATGTGTAAATGTATCAAAATTACCATAATATGAAACGTGAAAAACTAAGAAATTGTAAACACACAGAATATAAACAAAAAACACTTCCAAAAAATTGAACAATTCATAAAACAGAAAATCGAAATGTGGAAAAAATGAAAAAAATTCACCATATATTTTGTCTACTTAAAACTAAAAATATAACAATACCTTTTCACAAGCCACGTCACAAAAACACACTTTCTCTGGTCTTACCAAGGCCCCTTTACCATCCTTTCACACGCTGCTATAAAGGTGAATATCAGATTACACAATAACAAAATGGAGAGGGCCAACAATTTATTACTTTACGTTAACTGAGAGAGAACCAGTTCATACAGTCTCTTGAATAAGAATGAATCTGAATTCCATCTTCATTGTTGGAACTTCTGGGTCTATGCAACTCAATCCCAAAATGCATGGCGTCATTACAAGGTGAATGTTTTGGGCCAAGGCTCTCTGCAATCTTACAATCAAATTACTTTACAAGTTTATAAGTGACGTTTAAGAAAACGAGAGAGAGGGACTTCTTGGTTAATTTATCATTAACACTGTGCGGGCTCAGAATAATAAGAATTCTCTTAAATCAAAAATAAAATTCTTACATGACGTCATGGAATGTTCTAGAAAAAAAAAGAAGGCTGTCACTTCTTGAAAATGCTTTACGAGATGATATGCAAAATCTTTTTGGGAGTGAGATATAAGAATGACGTAATCAATCAAGTTATGTTCAGTAATGGCTAATCCAACATTAAAAAACAATACGCAATTGGACAGAAACAAAGGCAAGCGATGTGTTCAGTACGACACGTGGCTACTGGTATTAAAAAATATATAAGCTCACGAGGTTTCTTGTCTCAAGTGATGACAGCTGGAACATCCGGTTCTGAATCAAAGATCTCTCCCCTCATATACATATTTCAAATATTAATTCTAAGTTAATCTTATGATTTTGAAGTGGTTAAGAAATATATCATAAACTACTTTGTTTGTATGAAAATCCAAATATTCCTCTAAAAAATGAAAAATGAAAAGTTTTCAAGATAATTTTATTGTCGCTACCCATTGTAAACCTTCGTATGTTACATCGGGTGGTTCTTGTTGCACTGCCACTCTAAAGGTTGCGTCACGTGACACA
Organism: Macrobrachium nipponense; assembly: GCF_015104395.2. Taxonomy (NCBI): domain Eukaryota; kingdom Metazoa; phylum Arthropoda; class Malacostraca; order Decapoda; family Palaemonidae; genus Macrobrachium; species Macrobrachium nipponense. The sequence continues at coordinate 48,335,372 of NC_087205.1, read as the reverse complement.
CGCTTTATTCACACGTTGATATCAGTGAGCACATTCTACTTTTCTGTTTATATGTTTTCATTTTTTCAGCGTTGAGACATGAAAACAATCAAATAGGATCATTTCAAATTTTATGGTTGCTTTGGAAGCAATATTGATTTTATGACAATTTTTTAAACATTTTTTATTTAACAATAGAACTGAGGTTTGATGACGATTTTGTTTTGATCAAATACATCAGCGATGAGTGTGTGAAAGTTCTGAAAATGTTTCGTATTATTCTGAAATTTGGCTACGTGTGATATTTTCTTACAGTTTTGAAATATATGACAAATTTCACTCCTATGGAACATACTATTATGGCCTTAATTTATGCAATAATCATGTTTTCACATTGAAATAATAGATAAATATGTCGCATGTTAGGTTGCCAGTTAGTGAATTTTGAAGGAAATCCTATGTAATCATGTAGCATCAGTTCTGAGCATAGCTGTACATTCAGTTCGACCTTTATTAGGATAATGATCCAGGAACTCCTTTTTTTACCATTGCCTATTATATAGACTATTATACTTTTGCTATTTACTATCACTAGATCTTTCATAATCATCTGGTGACTTATCTCCCATGCCTACAGTCCATTGCATTTCTCATCAATGTTTAGTAAAGTTAGTCCTTGACTGGTGGAGATCTCCAATATTTGTCTCCCACTTTGCTTTTCCTCATAATATCCTGTGAACTTTAAATAGCCGCTGAAGACTCCCAGAATCATTAATGCTTCTCCAGCATCCCTACTTCCTTTTAATACCTTTCTCCTATTACACCTAATATATCCTTGATTTTCACAGGTACTTATTCAAAGTCTAAGGATGCATAATGCCACCAACCCTCCCTTTCCTTGTCTTTGAGGTCTTTCACTACCATACTCGTATGTCCATCATGAGCCCATGGCATTTGGTCAAACAATTTAAGAATAGATGGGCGTGTTTGAAAGTTGACCAACATGATTAGTAGAAGAAAAGACCCCATATAGACTCCACTTTTCTAGCCCCGCTCCCTGCCCCCCACCCCCCCAAGGGGCGTGGCTACCCCCCTCCCCCCTCCTGATAGGCTCATGTACGTACGTGAGGCCTAAAAAGGGGTGGGGCAACCCCCAAAACCCCCAAAAGGGGCGTGGCCACCCCGACCCCATATAGACTCCACTTGTCTGGGGGGTGTGGCCACCCTGACCCCATATGGACTCCACTATTCTGGGGGGCGTGGCCACCCCTGACCCCAAATTGACTCCATTTGTATTATAAGCTCATGTATGTACATGAGCTCATAATTGACTCCATTTGTATGATAAGTTCATGTCTACATGAGCTCATAATTGACTCCATTTGTCTTACAAGCTCATGTACGTACATGAGCTCATATTAGGGGGGCGTGGCCCTCCTCCCTAACCCCAAATCGACTCCACTTTTCTACCCCTGTGACGTCACGTAACTCTAAGGGAATACCAAACCCATTCTTTCAACCCTCCACTATTCTGGGGGGGGGGGCGTGGGCCACCCCCTGAGAGGACGCCAGGGGGCAGGACCTAAACTCCCCTGAAACCGGAGGAACACCCAATTGACCTTCCATTTGTATTATAAAGCTCATGTACGTACATGAGCTTCATAATTGGACTCCATTTTACCATTTTGTTATATAAGTTCCATGTTATAGTACATGAGGCTCATAATTGACTCCCATTTGTCTAACAAGCCTCATGTACGTAAATGAGCTCATATTAGGGGGGCGTGGCCTCCCCTAACCCCAAATCGACTCCACTATTCTACCCCTGTGACGTCACGTAACTCTAAGGGAATAAAAAAATTCTTTCAACCCCTCACCCCAAATTGACTCCACCTTTCCTACCCCCTGTGACGTCACGTAACTCTACGGGAATAAAAACCAACATTTCAAGCCCTCACCCCAAATTGACTCCACCTTTCCTACCCCCTGTGACGTCACATAACTCTCCGCGAATAAAAACCAACATTTCAACCCCTCACCCCAAATTGACTCCACTATTCTACCCCTGTGATGTCACGTAACTCTCTGGGAATAAAACCATTCTTTCAACCCCTGACCCCAAATTGACTCCACCTATCCTACCCCCTGTGACGTCACATAACTCTACGGGAATCAAAACCAACATTTCAACCCCTCACCCCAAATTGACTCCACTATTCTACCCCTGTGACGTCACGTAATTCTCTGGGAATAAAACCATTCTTTCAACCCCTGACCCCAAATTGACTCCACCTTTCCTACCCCCTGTGACGTCACGTAACTCTCCGGGAATAAAAACCAACATTTCAACCCCCCACCCCAAATTGACCCCACTATTCTACCCCTGTGACGTCACGTAACTCTCTAGGAATGAAACCATTCTTTCAACCCCTGACCCCAAATTGACTCCACCTTTCCTACCCCCTGTGATGTCACGTAACTCTCCGGGAATAAAAACCAACATTTCAATCCCCCACCCCAAATTGACTCCACTTTTCTACCCCTGTAACGTCACGTAACTCTACGGGAATAAAACTTGACCCCACATAGACTCAGTTCACTGTTTTTTGCGACTCATGTCCCCTTTAATTGTTTTCAAATAACCGGGACGTTTACCTCATCCTCCTCCTATAAAATCTCTATATTTATATATGCACATTGCGAATATACTCTCTCTCTCTCTCTCCCTCCCTCCCTCTCCCTCAGCCGTTACATTTTGTTTTATATATATATATATATATATATATATATATATATATATATATATATATATATATATAAATCATCGTATGACTATGTCAAATATGTTATCTTTCCCGCTGGCATTGGTCAAAGCGGACTAGTTAATACGACTAGGTTGAATCAATATTTACCTGTGTTAGCTACATTCAGTGATGAAATGAGCAAAATTGGGAAAATATGCTACGTGGCTATAATGAAAAAGAATTTATCCCTGTTGGAGGAAAGGTGTGTGGAAGATTTATATATGAAAAACTTGTTAGCTAAATTTAAAAGCTTTGAGGTTTTAGATGAAACGTCGTCTTTGATACACGGTGGGGAAAGTGCTGGAGAAGATGTTTGTGGTATATACTAGGGCTTTGATGTGAAGGAACAGGTTAGAAAATATATAGTAGCCGTATGTTTCGTTGAAGTATTGTTTTTGAAAAAGCGAATGCATATATTATCGCGTTCGTGTTTGTACAGTTTTTTTCTAATGTATGTATTTTTATGGAATATTAATTCATTCCCCTGTATTTAGAATTGGTTACAAATATAAAATAACAATTCCGTCTGTAATTTGATTTTTCAACCTCTTTCAAACTCGGTATAATAAATAAACAAAATTGAAATGTGTACCTTTGTCCTCGTATTCGGATGTGTGTGTGTGTGTGTGTGTGTGTGTCGTGATTCATTATCAGATAACATTGACTCTGATATGGTTATTGGGGGAGATATCAAATTGATAAATATATATATGCATGATTTAACAGCTGTTGGTATTTGTTACACAAATATGAGGATTAAAAAAAGGAAGAAAGAAAGAAAAAACTTGTGATGTTTAAAATTCGGGCAAATTTGGTGTTGCCCTCCCAAATGAACTTCACCTCCTACGCCCATGGGAACCCAAACAGAAGAATTAAGTTCCAGTTGAAGAAGAAGAGTCTCCCAAAGAAATGCAGATAGAAGGACCTACATAAGGTGAAGTATCGACCCAGACAGAGGAAAAGCCAGCAAAAGAAATGGAGACCCAAACCGGGAAGTTATCTGCAGTGTTCCTCAATGGACCTACAAAGCTTAAGCTCCCGATAGACGAAAGTTACACCAACAAGGTCCTTCTCACCTTCTCAGAGCTTCATAATCTCCTGCAGAAGACTATGAAAAATGCAGGGAAAAACTTTTCACATACGCTGGCAAAGGGAATGTACTCTGAATGCGTCCAAGTAAACAACATATCTCTCCCATATCGCCTCCTCGAACCAGATTACCGCATTGATCTTCGAGGGCAGCTGAATTAATTGCTGTACTGCTTAGTGGGTAATTATCTTTTTCTACTACTCATTAACCTTCCTTTCCCCTCCGTTTTACGGCCGTCTCACGTCTAACGACCGAATATTTCAACTGTGACTCAAACTACCGCTTAAGCTGTTTTTAACTTTTGTTTAACTGCTTCTATAACTGATAATATTTCGTTTTTCTATCATCGATCTCTATCACCAACGATCGGTGGTTTTTTCTATCCTCGAATAATGAAATGTGGTACTTGAACTCCATAGAGTTGTGTGCTTTTTTTCGTTTTTCTACGACGATGACTTTTTCGATTTCCTTACTTGCTATCTCTGACTCGCCAGGACTCGCTACTATCGATCTTCTACTGATGGTCACCTTAGGCTAAGGCCCCACCGAATCCGTCGCGGCACGTCACGTGCATCCAACACGGCTATCCGTCTACAAGCGTGTCCGTCTTCTGCGCGTGTGGCCCAAACAGACAAACGAGAGACGGTTATAAGACGGACAATTCAAACTTCAGCAGTACTTGCGGTTATGAAGGGCGCGCGCGAGGTTTTCTTCTGACTCGGTGCTGTCAACCAAATTAGAGGCGTTGAACAGTAGGAAAATCTGGACTTATGACATAACTTTAGAAGAGGAAAGAGCGGAGAATATGCAAAACTCTTTCATAAGTTACGATAGCGTCCAGACAAGTTTTTTTTTAATATTGTCGGATGCCGCCGAAAACCTTTGACAAGGGCATATCTCGAATATCAGAATTTGATACCAATTACAGAAGATCCGTATCAACGTAAGAAACTTGTAGTAACTCTGAGGGAAGGATTACTGATTTAGAAATTTGTAAAGTTACACTTTATTTTATTTAATACAAAAATTAAGATTCGTAGAATTGTGTGTGAACTGAACACTTTGATACAGGAACTTCTGAAACAAAGATATTTACATAAATGTATCCATTAGAATATAATAAAAGAAAATACTGTAATCCTTTATCATAACCACCAATCATCACATTTGATTATAACTCAAAGTTGGGCAGGTGGTTCAAATGCAGGTTGTTGTAGGTCTACCACAATTTCTTCCTTCATGCGGACCCCAGCTTGGAGACGCACGTCCACGTGCGGCTAAAAACAAAATGTTTTGTTCCTTGCGCGTCCAGTCCGGTAACGCAACTGACGCCACGCACGCTCATGCGCCGTGTGGGGCCACTCATGTTTGAACTATGACAGTTGATCGAAATGCACAAAACGCGTAGCCGTGTTGGATGCGCGCGCGACGCACCGCGACGGATTCGGTGGGGCCTTAGCCTTAGAGTTTAAAAGGGTTTGTAACCTTGCCTGTTCACCTTTCCTTTCACCTTTGAAAACTATATCATCTCACTTGCATATCCCATTGAGATCATAAATAAAGGCTCACCTCTTATCGTTAACTCACCTTTCCACCTGCAACAAAATATGCAAATGACCTACGGGCTGCTCTTGAGCTAGAGCCCGCGCTGGCATAAAGCCAGCATAATCTTAAACAACAACATAATAATAAATTATCAGTACCCAGCTACCTGTCTTACTCTCTGGTCCTCAAAACTGGTGACTTCCCTGAGTAGGTGACACAGCGGTTTAGGCCCAGCCTTTAACGGACTAATTACTGCTGCTCACCATCAGAGAACTTTTAGCAGACTCAATACGGCGCCACAGTTTAGGTCTCTGAAAGCTCCTTTCCGAGGACGACACCAACGCCATTAATGGACTCATCACGGCACAGCTTCCCAGCGGGTTTTGGCGTTTTTCGAGGACAGGTAGCTGGGTGCTGGTCAGGCAACAAAATCAGGCGGTGGTCCAGAAACTTCCATCCGACGTCACTGCCACCCTTCCGACACCATCGCCTGTAGTCCTCCTCGGCCCATCGACACCGCTACTGCACCTGTGGGCCTCCTCTGCCTGCCGACGCCACTACCTGTGGGCTTCCTCGACCTGACGACGCCGCTGCCTCACCTGCCATCCTGTGCTGCTTGCCAGACGCCGCTGCCGCGCTGGGCCCGCTGAGGACTTCCTCAGCACAATCTACACCACCGCCATAAGTTGGGGTCCCCACGGCCCATCCCACGCTGCCATCGCACACAATGCAGCTCCCTCCACAGTCTTGGTTGCCCGCTGTCGACAATAGAACCCCCCAGGCAACCGCCAAGGGAGGCATTCTGTCAGCCAGCAACGCCGAAGGAATCGACATTCAATGCCGCCCCACAACAAGTGTCACAAGGACGCAGGATCGCCTCCTCCTCCAAGATGTTCTTCATCCAATAATTATTCTATAATCATTGTCTTGTGGGGGGGGGGTGGGGGGGGGGGGGGGGGAAGTATTTGTAAGGACAACGCTTTTTCTATATTTTTATTGCATCTCATCATCAAGCCACGCTGTTATTTTGCCCATTCTGTAGAGCATTTTTTGCCCTTTCTTTGATGTATATATGTCGGGAATCCGTTCCCTCTAAGTAATATTATTCTTGTATTTTTGTCTGTGAAGAAACATTCACAGGGGGCCCCTGTCCCTTTTGTTTATGTTTGTTCGTGCACACGTGACGGACACTAACCTTCTGTCCGCACCCGTCTATGTCAACCCAGTTCGTCTGTAATAAATTATCAGTACCCAGCTGCCTGAATTACTTCCTGGTCCTCATAGTTTGTTACAAGACTGTGAAAACAAGTCATTTAACGAGTGTGTTGAGAAGGCAAAACTGTTGGCATCATTTTCTGCTGATGCTCAGGATATAAAGCCAGACTGCAGTCATCAAACAAGCATATAAAGTTACTGAACATAGGCCTAAAGGTATTAAAAAGGTTCCTACTTCATACGTTTGCATAAGGTGTAGTCAGCAAGCAACAAATTTTGTTAATGATTGGTTTGCCATGAAACTGAAAAGTAGTAAATGCCAGAAAACTGGACACCTTGCTAGGTGTTGCAAATCCATTGCAAAGTCATCACATGCGGTCTCTGAAGCAACTCCGAGGGATGCGGCAATGACCCAGGGAGTTGTGGCAGCAACGCAGCATAAGAGGATGGCGCGCTGTGACCAGACGGATGTTAGTGATGCAGAAGGCAGCTGTGAATGCTCCCAAAGAAGGGTAAATTCTTTTGTTTATAATAAACTACACTGTGCCTATGTCTGATTCACCAAATGTGTTGAGCTGCTTTATTAACAATCAGAAAGTCGATTTTGAAATTGATAGTGGAAGTCATGTTTCTACAATATGTCAAAGTGATGCAACCAGAGCAGATGTTGCTATTTCTCCAACAAAACACTGTGTTCGTGGATACAGTGGAAACGCTATAAAGTTATGTGGAGATACTTATGTAGATGTGACTTATGGTCACAAAATGCTGAAACAAATTCTTAATTGTAAATTCCAGTAATGTTAATCTGTTAGGTAGGGATTTATGTCAAAAGACATAAGGTCAGCTTAATCAAAAACAACAACTACAATAAAGCAAGTAAGAGTTTTCTCCTTGTCTCAGTCCAGTCCTCACAACTGGTGACCTTCAGGATTAGGACGGTAGCAGCTTACGCCACCTACCCCAGAAAACCTTTAATGGAATCACTACAGCGCTCAGTCTAGGTTCTCTGGAGCTCCTATCCGTGGTCAACCAAATGCCATTAGTGGGCTTAATATGGCACATCCCCTACAGGAGTGTTTCGGCATTCTACTTCACAGTTTGGCCCGCCTTTTAACCGCAGAGGCCACTGCTCCTTTAACGCTATAATCGTTCACACAAAACGTTTTTGACCGTGGTGGCCAATGCGCTGTAATGCCTTATATATATATATATATAGATATATATATATATATATATATATATATATATATATATTATATATATATATATATATATATGGTATGTAACAGGGAAAAAAATTAATAAATGCATAGCATTTTTTTCCAGGGAAATAATTGTTTGATTATATATATATATATATATATATATATATATATATATATATATATATATATATATATATATATATATACAGCATGTAACTAGGAAAGAAAATTAATAAGTGCATGGCAGTTTTTTCCAGGGAAATAGTTGTTTGATTTTTATTTAGAACACTTTTCCTTCAATAAAACTGATCACAATATAGGACTCATCTTGATGTTATGACAAGTTTTTGTTCTGGGCAGATGGAATCCCTCATCGAGGTGTTGATCTTCGATATGTCTATCTTGATTAGGTCTAACAGACCATTGAAAGTTTTCTTAGACATTCTAAATTAATTTAAGAATTTTCCTTCGTGCTCTCTAAAAGATGGGTGTAATGTTACAAATAAACCAAAGGTAGTATGTCTACCAAGTAAAACTTGGTGTACCCAAGAAATATCTTGCTTTTGGGTGTTGAATCGCAGACTGAATTGGCGCAAACAGCCCTCTCCTGGGGGCAGACTTCCTAGCTCACCAATGCCTCCTAGACACACAAACCTGCCTCTCTCACCCACTCCCCCCACAAGTACGCCTCCCTCCTACATGAGTTCCCATACATCTTCCGACTTGAGCTCCGCCAGGTGGCAGGGGCCGTGCCAAAGCATGGTGTGTACCATCACATCAACACCAAGGCGATGCACGCAAAGTTCCGCCGAAGCTCCTCCAGGAAGCCAAGAATGTGTTCACGGAGATGGAGTAGATGGGTATCTGCAAGAAGGCTGCAAGCACTTGGGCGTCCCCCCTCCACATGGTGAAGAAAGCAGACGGTACATGGAGGCCCTGTGGTGACTACCACTGCCTCAACCTTGTCACCCCACCCGACAGCCACCGCCTCCAAAACATTGCAGGGCCTCACTGGGGCCCCTCCACGTAGCAAAGATTTTTATTAATTGATTTATTAAAATCTTACTTCCAGGTTCCTGTCCACCCTGATGACGTCCCCAAGATGGCAATCATTATGCCCTTTGGGTCCTTTGTGTTAGCCTTCTCAACCTTTGGCTTGCGGAACATTATAGCCACCTTCCAGCACCCTATGGCAGCATCCTAAGCAACTTACCCTTCTGCATCTGCTATGTGGGTGACATTCTTATATTTTCCAGATCGCCGGAGGAGCACCTGAACCACTTTTGGCCCGTCCTCAACCACCTACAGGAGAACAGGCTCATTATCCGGTTTGACAAATGCACCTTCAGCATGGAAAAGGTGGATTTTCTAGGCCATGAGATCACCCCAGCAGGAGTACATCCCATGGCATCGAAGTTAGCTGCAGTGGAGGAGTTCCTGACACCAACGACAGTCAATGCCTTCCACGAGTTCATCGGGATGGTGAACTATTACAGAATGTTCATTCTGGACATCGCTAACACAATGTGCCCCTTGACCGAGGTGCTGAGGGGCAAGCCAAAAAAACTGATATTGGAGGAAGCCCAGCAGCACGCTTTCACCAAGTCATCATTCAGCAGAGCTACAACCCTGGCTCAGCAGGACCCCGATACACCCCTGACACTCATGAACAAGGCCAGCAACATTGCATGAGCTGGACAACGAGGTCCCTACACCATTAGCTTTCTTCAGCAGGAAACTGAAACCCGCCGAGACTTGCTACAGCACCTTTGACCACGAGCTCTTTGCTGTCTACCAAGCCATTCACCACTTCAAGTACCTCTTGGAAGGCATTCTGTTCAACATAAGGACGGACCACCAGCCGCTGGTCCACACCTTCGTCAAGGAAGGAGACGCTTGGTCCGCAAGACAGCAATGACACCTCATGGCCGTCTCTGAGTTCGGGTGCTCCATCGACTACATCCCCGACAGGAGGAACCCTGTAGCCGATGCCCTCTCAAGGATTGAAATAAACTCCATGTGTAAGTGTTTACATAATAATAATATGGAATGTTAGTCCATATATATAAAAGATTGCTTGCAGGAATGTGATCAGACTAGAGACGCTAAAGATGACGTATACAATAAGTATGTAGGCTAAGTTGACATGCCGTCATCTGTGGTCATTCATTTGTTTTGAAACAGTCCAAGCTCCCTGCTTGAGACAACTACCGCCTACGTGATCTGTAGCGTGTCTCATTTTTGATTGTGTGTTCGTATGAAACTATGTCATTGTATGTATGTTCATATGTTCGAACTACTGTCTGTTCCTTCATAACTTGTAACAGAGATGGTAGACAGGCAGAAGAGAGTTAGCTATCGTCATTAGAAGACCTGTACCTCTTTACCTAAGCTTTATCATGTAGAGGAATAGGATTAGCCATCATCATTGGCAGAAGCGATCAAGCTATCGTTATTAGAAGACTTGTACAATCATACCTGATCTTCACCATGTAAAACTTCAGAAGAATATATAATTTTTTATACTTAGTGTTTTCTACAAGAACCTCACCGAACCATGAGTTTAACACATCGTCGTAAAGATAATACCGACTTCGTAAGTGATCTACAAAACCCCAGACACTCCATTGAAGATGGAAGTGCAATACCAACCGACTTAGCGTATAGATTATCGCAAGTGACGATTACCTCATAGGGCGCCTTATCATACAAGGCACAAGCCCTAATATTGGTGGCCAGCGTACCAGAAGAACTCTACAACGTCCTACGAAGAAAAAACCAGAATAATAAATCATGTATCATAAGAAGTCAACGACGACGGAAGCAGCAGATTCTTCAAGCAACCTAGTATCATCGTTAGTGAGCGACTTCAGAAAACAATAAGAACTCTTCAACGACGACGAAAGCAACAGATTCTTCAACCAATTTAGTATCATCGTTTAGTGAATAACTTCAAGAAACAAAACCGACGTGTCTTTTTCTTACGACAACGCAAGCTTCGTCTCTCATTATAATCATTCAAGAAAACATCGTTAGTGAGCGTTTCCGGAACTTCAAGAAACAAACCGAACGCGTCTGCAGCATCGGATCTTTCAAGGGCTCGAATCATCGAAACAACGCGCACGGGGGAAACTGAAGCCAAACCAGGTCATCCGCTAAATAGAGAAGGAGGACAAGGCCGTGTGTCGTTATCGGAACACCGTGACTTCCCACAAAAGCAAGCTAAGTACAATTTTTTATTCATTTGGAGTAACTTTGAGTGTTTCCTTTGCAGGTCGAATTTCGTTATTCCTGTGGCTGAAGTTACGAGACATTCTTAATCTTACTTTTTTACAGAAATTATCTACATCATTGAGATTTCGCTACTGCGAGTTTTTTATATTTGAGTGTCTGTTTCCGGAAGTTCTACTGAAATATCATAATCATATACTATGTTAATTTTATCATTTTGGGTGATTATTAATCCCTTACGTAACAAATCATATTAAACAGTGAATATGCGTTTACGCAGTGGACGTCTGTATTTATACAGATGCATGGATAGGGTCGTTAAGCACCGTAGTGATTAGAAAACACACAAAAAACAAGTGGAACACCCGTACAAATCTATATAAATTAGAGGTAACACTATTTCGGGTCATGACAATAAATGCTCCTTTGCAAAGTCCCGATCGCAGTTTTAGCCTTGAGTTTTTTGAGTTATATAAAATATCGAACCTCAATGACTCAACTCAACTTTAAAAATATGGCTGGATTGCAAGGAATAACATGTCTGTAAAAAACTTTCATCAGGCTAAATGCGCTGACCAGGATCCCTCACTATTTCAAATTTTAGCAAAGAATGAAGTACAAACAGTTAATATTGTATGCAGTAGTGATAACTTGTCTTATTAGTAATCGCTCAGTTCCTAATAGTTCGTCATTCATTGCTTTATACGTAACCAGCAACATAATGCTAAAAACACACAATACATTGCCGATGGTAATAAAGAGAAGGATCCCAATTATTACAAAAAGAAATAGAAACAGTAGCCCGTTCAGAATCAAACAAGCAAACTCGGTGACTGGGTCACCTAGTCAAGCGGTCAAGGTCAGTCAAAAAACTGCCGAAGTGTTCAAAGCAAAGCAAATTCCACACAATAAGCGACTCTAGCAGAGTGGGGAAAAAGCGATGTTGGATCATACATCCCAAATACCTTTTTAAAATTAAAAAGGAATTTCCCTATGCATCACACGACCGTATAAAGTAATCAGAGCAGGTTTTCGTTTTTTTTTTAATACATAAGTTATTATAAGTAGTGGTGGATTAAGCCCGACTGTACGCGCCGTAAAAATTAGAATATCTTGATTTATTTCATTAGTACACGTATTATCCTGTATTTACGGACTCACCGTCTGTTGTTCGAACTTCCCTAATGAGAAGTCCGGATAAGCGAGCGCTTACAGATACCTCTATAGTTATAAAAAACATTGATCTGTATCTAGTGTAATTGTAAGATCCATCTAGGGGTATACAAAATATTATCTTACATCCTGCAAAATAAGGCGTGTTTATCAAAGGAAAATCCTATAAACCTTCAAACATATTAAAATCCGTTTGAACAAAAATGAGACAGTTAATCAAATAATAACTTATATAAAAGAACAAATCATTTGTCTCATAAATCGTAACATTGTTCAAATGACCCAACAGAATTCTCCCACAACCGCAGTCACACTTTGCACGCAAAATCTCGAGAAGCATGCACCCTCGAATGTCTTAGTGCGTGTAAAAAGACTTTGCTGGGAAATGAAATTTTAATCCTTCCCGACACTCTGAAATATAACGATTTCCGCGAACAAAGCCCTAAAAGTATACATATCGTGGATACGGAAGTTATAAATATCGCATTTTTTATTGTTGCTAATTTTTAATCACGCCCAACAGTCGTGGATGAATCTCTCTGATAATCTATCTAAAGTAATATCCGTAAAGTCATTCAAGCAGAGGTGATTCAGCAGAATTTTTTTTTATCTTTTACCTGAATACCAGGAAGTTTCTCCACTAGCGAGTGATCTCTGGAAAAAACGGATGTAATTTAACACAAAATACGGTCTAAGGACAAACATAAAGCTATATACGTACCTTCGTGTAGACTCTCAATGAAATTTCAAAATAGAGATAAATGACGAAGTTGAAAAATGTTAGTAATAGGAGCCATTAGGAAATCAAATAGCCCATATAATTTTCCCTCAAAACGTCATGCCACAAAAGATCGGACTTGGCGTATCTGCGTAGATTTCTGTCGCTTAAACAAGGAAACGACTCCCGATAGTTTCCAGTGCCATGTACCGACGACATCTTATCTCTGTTAGCTTAGAATAAATTTTTTTTCACCAACTTGGACTTACTTAAAAGCTTTTACCAGATACCATTACCTAAGTGATTGTACCTCATACACCGTTTTCAGCACACTCAGGGGACATTATCAATTTTTTACGTATGCCTCCGGCTTACGTTGCGCCCCAATTACAATATAGTGTTTGGAGACTTTTAGGGGATAACCTACATGCCTATATGGATGATCTTGTAATCTTTTCTAATACTTAGAAGTATTCACATAAAGTTGAGCTAGTGCTACAGAGACAAAGACAAATAATCTCAGAGTAAAATATCTAAAAGTGAGTTTTTAAAAACCGAACATGTTTATCTAGGTTTTATGTGTCTGGTCAAGGTCTTAAAAGTAGTCCATGGTAAGGTGTCGGCTATTCATAACTTTCCGGTACTTATTAACGTAAAGGGGGATACAGCACTTTTGCGCTGTAGTGGGTATTACAATCGTATGTAAATATGTAACTCTTCAATGATGACAGCTCCTTTAACAGATCTTACGAAGAAGAGCGTAGATTTATTATGGTCTGAAAAGCATCAACAGGCGTTCGATATCTTAAAAGCGGAAAATGCAGCTTACCTAACTTAAAAATCCCTGATTTAAATAAGGAATTTTTTTTTATTGCAACAGACGCCTCAGACCAAGGGGTAAGAGGGATACTACTTCAGTAATATGATAAACAGTTCTTCCCTATAGCTTTTTATTCACGTAAACTAAAGCCCTCTGAAAGTAAATATGCAGTAATAGGCAAGGAAGGGCTAGGTATCTTTAACACTAGTACATTTTAAGTTCATAATCTATGGCTATCCTGATAAAGTCCTTACTGAACATGAGTCCTTTACCAAGTTTTTCAAAGGCTTTAATCACAGTCCAAAAGGAACTTGGTGACAAATGATCATTCAGTTTATTGGAGCCAAGATAAGATATCTACCTGGGAAAGCAAATATCATAGCTGACGCATTATCCCGCAATCCCGCACCATACAGCAAAGAACCATTAATTGGACTAAAAGATATAGAAACATCCGTGCCTATTGTTAAAACCGTATCTAAACAAGAAAATTCCTTAACCCAAGAGATCGCGAGCATTGAATATCTGGGTTGGAGCGCAGAACTGTTACAAACTGAACAAAGCAAGTGTCAACAGCGATAAGCAAAACAATAAACACCAAACAATAAACACTTCGAAACGGAAACAGGGTCAGCGGCTAAGCAAACCAATAAACACTTCGAGCAGAAACCCTAAAGCAAAAGTATATTTAAAGTATGTGTATCAGAATAATGTAATCAAATGTAATATTATATGTAGGTCTGTGACGAGGTAAACCCGAAGAACACAGCAGATGACTAACGACCAGGTATTAGTAATAATCTCTTTCATACCAATCGTCATAAACTGGTTGCATTCCGTCATCCAGGGTTCCCTACTATGTCACAGAAAGCCAAATCACTATTTTACTGGCCTACAATGCTTACAGATATAAAAAGCACATAACTGATTGTAACACGTGTCATGAAGACAAGGGACACACTAAGACACCTGTCAGTTTAAGGGCCTATCCTGTGCCAAATCAATCCTTGAAAGAATATACGTAGAATTATTAACAGAATTACGAGTCTGACAGAGGGAATAAACACTTCTTAGTGTCAATAGTTCCTTGACACGTTATATAGAATTAATAGCACTAAAAACAAACACCGCAATTGAGTGCGTTAGGAATATTTATGAGTGCTAAATCAGTAAACATGGAATTCAACACATAATAATCTGTGACTCGGGTGGTGTAAATCAATAATAATCTCCTTAACACGTTGTGTGAATTCCTATCCATTAAGAAAACCAATAATATATTTTATCGCCCAGAGTCAATCGGTTTGGTAGAATAACGGATAATTAAATAGGAAGTGTCAATGTCTTACGAGTTACAACTCGTGATATTGGATCCGAACTGGATTATAGCGGTTCTCGCGGTTTTAAATACCTTTATCATTTATATCTTGTATCTATGATTGCAAGGCCTTAACTAATTGCATTACACACACGGATAAGAATATGTTATGTGGCCTGTCATGTGACCTATGAACCACATAGAATTGATGCCGCAAGTAGCCTTATACGGTACGCCGCTAGAACACTTTTCCACATATTCAAGCCAACCATTAATTTATCAAATATATATAAAAAAATATATAAATAAATAAATATAAAAAAAAATAAGATAAATATGGATACAAGTGGAGTCAATATAATACACTCCGTAAGAAGTCGGAAGGGTTACAAATTATAATAAAAAAGGAATCACGATAAAATCAATAAGCAAAACGTAACCATAGATAATTAAATATCCAAATATATATGCGTAAAGATTTGAACTCTAACTTAACGCTTTAGTAATGACAAATAAGCTTAAAGTTCAAACACATATCCAAAATCTACTGACATATTGTCTGTCCCGATGATTTATATTCTTAGTCAATGAAAAAAAAAAAAATTAAATAAATAAAATAAATAAAATAAAATAAAAGAGATTTTAAAGTCAGGAAGTCTAGAAGTGAAAATGTTATCTATGAAATAATCCTATATGAATCTTATACAGGGCTAATAATATATATAGAATTTGTATGGAAACCTTTTTTCATTAGTTTGAATAAGGAATATTTAATTTAACATAATTACAATTATGCAGTTTTCCAACATGAAACTAATATATTGTTCAATTTTGGTACTGTTTTTTTTTTTTCAGACATTCTTCTCATGTGGGTCGAGTATTAAAAAACAAAAAATTTATCCTAAAGTCGTATTTATTATAGCAAGTAACGTAACTCTTAGCTGGCTGAGAGCAATCTCCTGCCAAGTGACGACGTCATCATTGCCGTATCAGCATTTGTTCCTTTTAACCTCAATAATCTGCTTACACAGGCTTCATCTGTGTGTCGTCTCTGCTTGCAAAAGCAGATTGACTGGAGAAAGGAATGCTTAGCCCGAACTTCTCATGGGCAAGGCAGACGTTAGGTACAGGTGTCTATCGGTATGCGCAAAGCAACTTGCAATCATTTTAAAATTAATAAACAAAATAAGGAAATAGAATTTCTATAACATCAAAATGAATTAATTTTTTTCTGAACCTCATAGACATTTAGAAGTATCACGATATGGATATGGATTATTTACTTGCAACATTAGCTTATTACAATCCAGGTAAATCACATTCATGGGAAAATGTCACATTTTCTTGAAAAACCCAAAGTTTATTTAGAAATTAGTTACATAGTGGGTTTTTTCGTTGCACCTCCTACCTATTAATAAAGTTTTTAAAGTTAACCTCAGAGGATGCGCACGAGAAAATTTAATATGAAACTTTTGTTAGGGCACATAGGATCAGATTTTATCACAACTTAATTTCAGTTAGCATAGAGAACTACAGAATCATGATTAATCTTCTCTTTGACTCTTATGTTGCCTGGCAATCTTACAATTAGCTCCGTTTTCCACTTCTTTGTTTAGTAACTTACTACCAGTAATATCGGATTTTCTTTGGGGTTCGTGTTGAATATCTGTTTATTTTTTATAATTATGGATATTTTTACAGTCCTCATAGACCTGGATAGGTTCACTCATTGTTAATGCCATGGATAAAAAGTTTGTACAGCGGACTCTTCTGAATTCCAAAATATCAGCGAATTCATGTGGGTTAAGTCTGGTCTAAATGGCTCTCTTCCCTCCCCTGTATTTGGATGTCGTCTGAATTTACTTTGCCCTTGTGACAAGTATAATTTAACTTGCAGGCTGATTAATGGAACCTGGTTACAGTATCCTGCAGTACGAGAGTTTCACATCGCAACTTCAAAAAATCGTTCGTCGCAGCGGACGACTACAGTCAAGTAACAACCGCCTACAATGTGAAAGGAATTTCATGGACTTCTTCGACCGACACCGTATCTCGTCGTTAATCTCGTTTTCATGCGGAACGCTCCAGCGGCTGTCGGAATTCGACTACAAAAGGGACATACTTCCGACAATTACGACCCGAAGGATATTCAACTCTACTTTGCTGGCGAAGGACTCGTGCTGGGATGATCTATTCATCGCGAACGTAATCGTGTAGCTTAGGATGCAGAGAATAAGTATGAGCGCAAAATAGAACGTTGGACCCGCCCAGGCAAATTTTCCCCTTGTTTTAACCATTGAAAAAGGCCGTTTCAATTGGCTATAGGTGGTTGTCTGGAACTGTGTAATGGACGAAAAGTTGTTCGAACGCTAGTTAAAAGTGAAGTAGTATAACCTCGGTCATGTATCCTATATATATAAAGTATCATGTATCCTATATATAATTGATCATAAATAACAGAATCGAAATATATTTTTTGCGTGTACGCACTAGGAATCTATATATAAATGATCATAAATAACAGAATCGAAATATATTTTTTGCGTGTACGCACTAGGAATCTATATATAAATGATCATAAATAACAGAATCGAAATATATCTTTGCGTGTACGCAATAGGAATCTATTTAAAGTGCACATATATTAATCCTAATTTTATGAATCCATATACATATGTATAAACAAATCAGGTAGCCTATAATCAATCTGTTACCTTTTATCATACCAATATCTGCAGTTATATATGAGTTAGTATATTGATTAATGAATCAGATATATAACATTTAGCATAAAAATCAACGAATCAATCAGCATAAACATTAATAATTTTATCAATTCATATATGAAATTTTTTATCAGTTAAAATATGATTTTTATCATGTTAATCTTCATTCTATGCAATTATCAGAGTACATTAGTATTTTCTGTAGCATAAGTATCTTAATGAGATGAAGTGAAAAACTGTATCATTATATATCCGTGATCACTGTTATTTACCAATATCATTGTTTTATATTTTATTACTTGAATCAATTCATGTACACAATGAATTTTAGTTTTACTTATATATAATATATATATAGATATATATAATATCAAATATATATATAATATTATATATAATATATATATAGATAATATATATTTATAATATTCACATAGTGTCTGTATCACACTCCTATAAGTCAAATGCAAGTCAAGCTTGAGTAATATTCAGTGGTTGGTTTTGGTAGCTGACCGAGCTGATGTAAGTGTTTACATAATAATAATATGGAATGTTAGTCCATATATATAAATGATTGCTTGCAGGAATGTGATCAGACTAGAGACGCTAAAGATGACGTATACAATAAGTATGTAGGCTAAGTTGACATGCCGTCATCTGTGGTCATTCATTTGTTTTGAAACAGTCCAAGCTCCCTGCTTGAGACAACTACCGCCTACGTGATCTGTAGCGTGTCTCATTTTTGATTGTGTGTTCGTATGAAACTATGTCATTGTATGTATGTTCATATGTTCGAACTACTGTCTGTTCCTTCATAACTTGTAACAGAGATGGTAGACAGGCAGAAGAGAGTTAGCTATCGTCATTAGAAGACCTGTACCTCTTTACCTAAGCTTTATCATGTAGAGGAATAGGATTAGCCATCATCATTGGCAGAAGCGATCAAGCTATCGTTATTAGAAGACTTGTACAATCATACCTGATCTTCACCATGTAAAACTTCAGAAGAATATATAATTTTTTATACTTAGTGTTTTCTACAAGAACCTCACCGAACCATGAGTTTAACACATCGTCGTAAAGATAATACCGACTTCGTAAGTGATCTACAAAACCCCAGACACTCCATTGAAGATGGAAGTGCAATACCAACCGACTTAGCGTATAGATTATCGCAAGTCGAACATTACCTCATAGGGCGCCTTATCATACAAGGCACAAGCCCTAATACATGCACCTTGGCATGGACTACGAGGACCTAGCTTGAGAGCAAGCTGCCGACCCCAAAGTACCAGCCTACCATACCGCCATCACCGCCCTCTGGTGGAAAGATATTCCTTTCGATCCTTCCAAGACAATGCTCCTCTGCAACACCAGCACCAGTCACCCACGCCCCCTGATCCCAGTCTCCTGGCGAAAGCTGGTGGTCGACGTGATACACAGCCTTTCACACCCGTTGCCCCGCACGACAACCAGACTCATGAAGGGGAAGTTCGTGTGGCACAGCATCAAGAGGTACTCCCAGGAACTGGCCAGGAACTGCATCACGTGCCAAAGCAGCAAGACAGGAAGGCACACCGAGTCAGGAGTAGGCACCTTCTCTCAACCCAGGCAGAGTTTTGGGCACATACATGTGAACGTCGTCGGTCCCCTTCCCCATCCGATGGTGCCAGAGACCTCCTGACAGTGATCAACTGGTCCACCAGGTGGTCAGAGGCCACCCCGATGTCAGAAGCCACTGCAGACACCTGCGCTGAAGCCCTCCTATCCAGTTGGATCAGCTGCTTTGGAGTGCCAGACAATGTCACGACCAGCCGGGGAATCACCTTCACCTCAGAACTCTAGACCGCCCTGGCACCCCAGATGGGGATGAAACACCACACCACCATGGCCTACAACCTCACAACCAACAGCAAGGTGGAGAGAACCTACCACTCCCTCAAGGCCTCCCTGATGGTTTGCTGCAAGGGTCCCGACTGGCAGGCACAATTACCGTGAATCCGCACCGCCTCAAGAGCCAACGGCGACCCCTCACCGGTGGAGAAGGTCTACAGGGAGTGACAGTGTCAGGAGAATTTTTCCCAGCCAACAATGACCACTTTGACGTCTCTCTGTCAAGACTCCATGCAGCTGCCCAGAAGGAAGCAGTTTTGACCAAAAGACCTGGACTCCTGCGAATACATCTTCATAAGGAATGATGCCACTCGCCCACCCCTAACGAGACCCTACTGAGGACCTCATCGAGTCATCTGCCGAGTGGAGAAGGCATTCCTCATCTCGATCAATGGCTGTGAGGACTGGGTCTCAATAGACTGGCTGAAGCCCACTTTTATTCTTGATGAAGATGTCCCCACAGAAGCTCCCGCAAAACCCCGCCTCAGAACAAAACTCTGCTGGAGCCCACCAGCGCCCCCAGACGTCGCCAAAGTCGCCCAAGGACAGCAGTCGAACCCCCCAGGTTCACCACCAGGGACGGCATCCTGCTGTCCGACTCGCCAGAAGACAAGAAGCCCGAGAACATCCCCCAACAGATGGTATCACGCACCCGCAGACTCCTCCAGCCCCCAGCATGGTACCGCTGACCATCAGCCATCGGTTATTACCTAATCAGTGTCTTGGCTGGGTGGGGGGGGAAGTATTTGTAAGGGTGACATTTTAACCAAAGTGTCCGTCCTTCTTTTGTATGTATCCTTTTATCATATATCAAAATGTAGTGTAATTCACAGCCTTTCCATCGATATATATACGTATATATCACAAAAAAATGTATTCTCCACACTCAGTTATATGTACAAGTATATTTATAGGTGCGAGAAAACACAATCTCAGTAAGGGCTCCGTCCCTTTTGTATGTGTGTGAGTGATGGACACTATGTCTTCGTCCACACAGCCTCCTTATATACAGCCTTCTCTGTACAATAAAGCCAGTAAGAGTTTTCTCCTTGTCTCAGTCCAGTCCTCACAGTTGTAATAAAGCTATCAAGACCTATGAAAAATCAGAAAGAAAAAACGAAGTACCCTCAAACACCCTTTGCTTGCCACATTTTATTGGATTTGAGGCTGTTGTGAGGTCCCAATGAGACAGAACTGAGTACTACTGATTTATTACCTGGGTACGCGATATACATAGCAGTGTGCGAACGGAAATGGAGTGCCCAAACCCTGAGTCCCACAACCAGCACACAGGAAGAGAAGAATTTGGTTCTTAACGGTCTATAAAATGGTAATTACAAAAGACATAATGGACATACATTGATAAATTTTATATCGGCGGAAAGGCCAGGAAATTCTATAGTATACAAACATAAACGTGTGATTCTTGCTGCTTTGCTAGATGAGATACAAGATTGTGATTAGTGGGTAAATAAGGATTTTACAATCTAGATGAGATACAAGGTTGTGATTAGTGGGTAAAAGTCTTTACAAGTAGCCCAACCCCCACCAAGCCAATTATTGATGATTAATAATGAATAATTAAACAATTAATATTTAATAATGAATAATTGGAAGATTTCTACAGTTAATCACAAAATCTTGTTGGTATGAGAAGCCATCCCCACATTCTTGATATTTGAGGTTGTGGGGTGATGTTGACTGTTGAGTCGTCCGGCAGGCTTGCCAGGATGTCGTCTTTCGTCCAGCTCCTGGGACAACATGAACCATGCCTCTGGATGTTGGTTCCTTCGCTTAAGGTCTTATTTTGTGGAGGAATTCTCAGACATCTGCCAATCTCTTCCTGGGTCTCATTATTCACCAGGAAAGCTGGCTTTAGTCTGTCGACAGATACCCAGTTTTCCCACCCGTGGATGTCAAGGTAGCCTTGGAGTTTCTTGTGATGACATGGTATGGGCCTCTGTATGGTCTGGACAGGGGTGGGCAGTGGGGTTCATTCCTCAGGAAGACGTGTGCGCAGGCTCCTAGGCCTTCTGGTCTGTAGTTATGTGTCCTGTCAGTGAAAGTCTTCCGGCAGGGTGCGAACTCCTTTGCTATTTCCCTTAGCCCTCTGAGGGCTGTATCTCATTTGTCTGGTTCCAAGGGGAAGAATTCGCCCAGTACTGCCAGTGCTTCCCTGTAGGCTTTTTCCGCCAGAGATTCTTCATTGTTTGCTTTTGGTGCTGTTCGAAGTCTTAGCAGGACCCAGGGTAGCTGTGTCCTCTAGTTTTCGTCGCCGGTACACCTTGCCATCAGTGCCACTTTTAACAAATGGTAGGCCCTTTCCACCATTCCGTTGGCTGCAGGGTTGTATGCCATCGTGCTGTGGAGTGTTGTCCTCATCAGGCATGTCAGGGAGACCCAGAGTTCTGACAGAAATGCCAAACCCCTATCCATAGGGATGTCGTCCGGCACACTGAAACAGCTTATCCAACTTGATAATAGGGCTTCCGCGCAGGCATTTTTAGATGCTTCTGCCATCAAGGTTGCTTTTTGCCATCTCATAGACTGATCTATGACTGTTACGGGGTATCTGATGCCCCTCGATTGTGGCAGAGGTCCTATGATGTCCACATGAATGTGCCCAAACCATCTTTGTGGTTAAGGGAAGTCTCCGATGCCTGATTCCCTGTGCCGGGTGATCATGCTTGCTTGGCACGGTATGCAGTTCTTTGCCCATCTCCGCACGACCTTTTTTATCCTGTGCCACACAATTTTCTACGTCATCAGGTGCATTGTTGTATGTCGCGATGGATGGGAGAGGCCGTGGATGATGTCGGATACCTGCTTCCTTCGTGATGCGGGTATCAGGGGGCAGGGAGGCCTGTGCTGGTGTCACAGAGAAGTGTCGATCCCTGCTCTCTTACTGGCACACCCTTCCACTTCAGTGCGGTGAGTGCCGTGCGGTAAGCTGGCTTTTCGGGGTCTGCAGCTTGTTCCTTCGCCAGGTCCTAGTAGTTGATGCCCAGGTGGACCAAATTTATTTCAGTCCTTGACAGGGCATCAGCTACCAGGTTCTTCTTCCCAGGGATGTAGCTGATGTTGCACCCGAATTCGGATATAGTGGCCAAGTGCTTCCTGCCTTCGTGAAAGCATGTACCAAAGGCTTGTGGTCCATCAAGATGGTGAAGGGGCTGCCATCTAGGAGGTATTTGAATTGTTGCATGGCCTGATAGATTGCCAGCAATTCCCTGTCAAATGCACTGTAGCAGGTCTCGGGCAGCTTCAACTTGCAGCTGAAAAAAGCGAGCGGGCGGGGGGACCCGTCCACTATCTGGCCCAGCATGGCTCCACAGGCGACGTTACTGGCATCAGTGGTAAGTCTCAGGGGGGCAGTGGCGTCCTGGTAGGCCAGGGTGGTGGCTCTGGTGAGGACTACCTTCATCTGCTCAAGTGCCCTCTGCTGCGACATTTCCCACATCAGTGTCTTCGGTTTCCCCTGCAGCACCTTGGTCTCTGGGATACATGATACGGGTGATGTCCAGCACGAATCGTCGGTAGTAGTTGACCATGCCAAGAAACTCTTGCAGGGACTTGATCATCTTTGGTGTAGGGAGATTGTTTACCGCCTCTACCTTGTAGGCCATAGGGCAGACACCCGTTGGGGAGACCTTGTGCCCCAGGAAGTCCACATTCCCTACACCGAAGGACAGTTGTCGAATCTGATGATCAACCCGTTCTTCTGAGGGTGTTTCGGCACAGCCCTGATGTGTCCCAGGTGCTCTTCCAGGGACCTGGAGAAAATCAGGATATCGTCCACGCGGCAGACGCAGAAAGGTAGGTTTCCCAGGATGCTGTCCATTAGCCATTTGAATGTGGCCCCGGCATTCCTCAGGCCGAAGTGGCACCTGAAAATAAGATTCAAGTAGATCCATTTTAGAAATTTTTGGCTCTGTTTAGGGGTCCTGTCAGGTCCTGCATATTTGGCGGGGGTTAATGGTCAGGCGTTGTCACCAGGTTCAATCGACGACATTTCCCACAGGGCCTCCAGGAACTGTCTGGCTTCTTCACCATGTGGAGGGGGGACGCCCCTGGGCTTGATGCCTTTTTGCAAATACCCATCCTCTCCATTTCTGTGAATGTTTGTTTAGCATCCTGGAGCTTCTTGGGTGGCAGGTGGCGAAACTTGGCATGTGTCGGTGGGCCTTTGGTGGTGATGTGATGGTAGATGCCATGCTTGGCCTGTGCTCCCGGCACCTGGCGTAGCTCTGGCTTGAAGACATCTGGGAATTCATACAGGAGGGCGCTGTATTTGGGTGACGCAGCAGCACATACAGTGGGCATTCCTGGGCCGGCGGCAAGCAGGCAGGAGCAGCAGGTTCCAGTGCCTAGAAGGCATTTATGGCTGATGTCCACCAGCAGATCAAGTTGTGCGAGAAAATTTATGCCCAGTAGAGGGAACCTGACGTCTACGACGATGAAGGGCCACTCATACTTATGACCCAGAATGGATATTCTGCAAGTCTGGGTTCCACAGCAGTGGATGGGGCTTCCGTTTGTGGCTGCTAGTGCAGCCGTAGTGTTGTATGGGCGGTTGCGGTCTCCCCTCAATGGCAGAAAGACCGACTGCATGGCTCCCACATAGTGGATGAAGATTCCCACTGGTTGGGAGTCCCTGTTGTTTGTGGCCATTGCTGTTATCTGGCCGCCCTCTGTGTTTTTAGGGAATGCACAGGGAGCTCTGCAGTTTCTGACATTTTTCCTGAATCATCAGTGGAAAAAACACCAGGCTGGATTCATCCACGTCCTTTGCTGCTGCATTGGCGCCTTTTTTCTGTATATTACATGTGTCCCCCTCCTCAACCAATCTATCAGGCTGCAGGCTGCAGGTGCTGTGGCATGCTTGGAGGCCTTGGTGGCCTCATGGAGTTTGTGCATGATGCTCACCAATTTCTCCACTGGAAGTGTGTCTGCCTAGATGATTTGCTCCCTCATCTCCTAAGGAAGGCACTGCAGGAATATTTCTTGTGATAGGTGATCTCCCTTTTTTTGCTGGATTCGTCATGGGCCGGCAGCATCAGGAGACCTCGTAGTTCGTCCCAGGCGTCCTTGGACGATGTGTCCCCAAGGGCTGGTTCATCAGGCCTAGGGCATGTTGGACTCTCTTTGGGACAGGCATGACATAGATCTCGGTGAGCTTCCTGCGGAGGTCTTTGTATTTGATCTTTTCCATCTGCACATCTAGCCAAGGTTGACATGATGATATTTGCTTTGATTTCTTCATCTGTGACCTCGGCTATGTGAAAATGTATGTCAGCTTGCAGGAACCATGACGTGGTGTTTTGCCATGAGAATGGCAGCAGCTTTATTGCCTGAGTTATCGCGGTTTTTGAAGGCGAGAGGGGGATGCAGAGGATCTGTAAGTCCTCAGTTTAACTTTCAAGTTCCGTATCTGGCATTTTGACTCTCACACAAAAGCACGAATTAAGCACTGTATTTATTCCATTAATGGTGTTCGGAGTTCATCAGAAGTCAGAACTATACGCCGTGTGGTTCTGTTAATGACTTTCTGCATAAGATTGATATGGATCGTAAATGGCAGGGCAAAACCGTTTGAACACAACAGAACGTAGCTACCTGGGGAGGTACACCTTAATTAGTCCGTTAGTGGCGTGG
>NC_087205.1:48294997-48304997 GCF_015104395.2 Macrobrachium nipponense | reverse complement strand
CGGTTGGATGACTTTGCTTCGCTTTTTTCTTGTGGATTTGATCTTCGGAATTGGTGAAGTACTCTTTTTTTGGCGTTGTTGTTATTTTGCTTATTATTTAGGCGTTGCCATGTCGGATTCTAGTCCGTCGGGAGTTAGGTTTTGCATCTCAGGATGTAAAACTAGATTATCCAAGTTAGAGTATGATTCTCACACTAAATGTGTTAAGTGTAGGGGACAGGTTTGTTCAGCAGATCGAACATGTAACGAGTGTAGTGATTGGACTGATTCTCAATGGAAGTTTTTTAGTTCATACTCAGAGAAATTAGCTAAAGACAGAATTAGAAAAGCAGCGCTTAGGGAAAGTAGACTTAGCTCTGCTTCGTCTTGCGATGCATCTGTTCCTTCTGTTTCTCCTCAAATTGTTATGTCTCCTTTAACTACACCTCCTATTCCTCCTACTAATCCCAATTCTCCGGCTTCCCGTGTAGTTTCTTCCGACACCATTGCCAGTCAGGAATCGAGGTTAGATCAGAAATTTTCGGTACTAGCGAATACGGTTTTGCAACTTGGTAATTCAGTTAAGACGTTTTTGGAGAAAGCGGCTTCAGGTAAGAGTGTAGTTGAGGGTGCGTCTGTCTGTCCTGACACGTCTCCTAGACAAAGGTCACTGTCCAGCTCCCCCACACCGGGGAGAAGACATACCGGAAGTCCAAGGGAGTCGATCGGGATTTGCCCACAGACAGGCGCCTCTCTTGTTGAGCCTGTTGCGCCTCAACAGGGCTCGGTTAAGCGTTGGAAAGGTGTTGCGGTCAGACGCCTTTCGAATGATTCAAGCGATTCGTCTCCGGTCGCGCGGCGCTCTTGGCGAGATTCGCCCGTTTCGCGTCCCTTAAAAGAGGCGTTCAGGCGCCGATTCTTCGCCTCCTCCAGTCAAGCGGTATAAGGAGCCTGAGAGTAGGGTTGCGCCTCGGCCGTTAGCGGCTCGTTCGTCGCCTCAATCTGTGCCTTTTTCGGCTCCATTATTACTAGTAGAGATTGTGGTTTTAGCGCTGTAGCTAGCAGTTCTAAGGGTGTTTCTTTAGGCGCTTTCTCGTCTGTTACGCCTGTTTCGCCTCGAATTTCGGCGGCTCCGAGCGAGGCGCAAGTAGTTTTTCCGCCTCCTGCTGAACATTTAGGCTCTTCCAAGCCTACGTTAACTGTTTTTGATTCGTCTCTGGCGCCTTTGCGCAAGCAGTTAGAGATGTTAACCAACTGGATGAATGAGTCCAAGGGTGGTTCGAAACCTTCAGATCCGGTTGTAGTTCTGTCTACTTCTTCGGCGGTATCGGAGAATGAAGAAGGAGTAGAGGAGGAGGATTCACATCACCTCTCGTGTTATTCACGTCTCCTTAGATTTCTTCTGGTATCTTATCCAGATTATTTTGAGAAAGCGGCTCCGCGCTCCCCAACTTCGACTTTTTTGATGAGGAGGAAAACTTCAGACCCTCTCCTCCCAAAACTTGTTCTATCTAAAGCGGTTAGACATTCGTTGAAAGAGACGGAAAAATGGATGTCTATGAAAAGAGACTTAGGGAAGGCTCTTTTTGCTTACCCTCCCTCTAAGTTGCTTCGTAAGAGGTATAGGTTTTATGTAACTGGGGAAGCTCCTTCTCTGGGAGTTTCTGCCTCCTCCCAGGGAGACTTCTCCAGTTTAATCGACTCCTCTAGAAGATCTGCTTTCGCCGCAGCGAAAGTTTTCTTTACAGCGCCTGAGTTGGACCCACGTTGTAAAGAATCAATTTAAACTTTTGGAAGTCTTTAGCTTCCTTGATTGGACTATTGGCGCTTTAGCGGCCAAGATCGAAGACTGTCCTTCTCTTTCTCAGGAGTTAGCGGAGGATTGGATTGGTGTTCTGTCCTGTGCGGACAAATCCATTAGGGATGGATGTGATGAGTTAGCTTCGCTCATCACCTTTGGTACCCTTAAGAAAAGGCAACTTTGGTTCTCCTTTGCTTCTAAAAGGGTTACTTCCCAACAGAAGTCTGCTCTCTTGTTTGCTCCTTTTGTGAAAGATAACCTCTTTCCAGACGATGTAGTGTTGTCAATTTCGTCTGCGCTAGATAAGAAATCTACTTCGGATTTACTGGCACAGTCTACTAAGAGACCTAAAGCTCCTTTGGAGACTGTTCATTCGGTTTTCTCCTCTGGCCCAAGCGCCTTTTCGAGGGAGAAAACCCAAGCGCTTCTTTCGGCCTCAAGTCGAATTTGCGACCTCAGTCTAAGGCCTCGGCCAAGGTTAAACAAACCTTCCAAATGAAAGCTCGGTTCTTTTCATGCACCAGTGGGAGCCAGGCTGGCTCTGTTTTGGGAGGAATGGGAAAACAGAGGAGCAGAAGCCTGGGTAGTGCAAGTACTCAAGTTCGGCTATCGTATTCCTCTCGTTTCACCTCCCTCGCTCTCACCTGTGCCAATTCCATTCCAGGCATACTCTCCGGGCTCAGACAAATTTCTGGCGCTAGCCGCAGAAGTGAAGCGCTTGTTCTCAAAGAAGCGATAGAACAGATAGAAGGGGATTTTCCTCCAGGCTTTTACAATCGCCTTTTTGTAGTTCCCAAGTCATCAGGGGGCTGGAGGCCGGTTTTGGATGTGAGCGCCCTGAACTTGCATGTCCAGAAAACAAAATTTCATATGGAGACCACTCGGTCGGTTCTGGAGTCCATCAGACAGGGGGATTGGATGGTCTCTCTGGACATGCAAGACGCTTATTTTCATATTCCGATACATCGCGAATCTCGGAAGTACCTGAGGTTCATGTTCGAAGGCAAGGTGTTTCAGTTTCGGGCGCTTTGCTTCGGACTAGCGACCGCTCCTCAAGTTTTCACCAGGGTTCTATCCCCGATAGGAAGCTGGCTGCACATATTAGGAGTAAGAATCTCCCTCTATCTGGACGATTGGCTTCTCCGGTCGGAATCAGAGAGTCGTGCATGAATAAAGGACCTTGGAACAACTCTGGATCTTGCCAGAAAGTTAGGAATTCTGGTCAATCAAACAGAAGTCCCAGTTGGTTCCATCTCAGAGCCTCCTTTATTTGGGGGATGATTCTGAATGCTCAAGTTTTTCGGGCGTTTCTGTCCCCGAGAGGGTTCAAGGCTGTTCTGGAGACAGTTCAGAAGTTCTTGGACAAAAAGGTAAGTTCTGCCAATCCAGCAATTGGAGAGGCTCCTGGGCAAATTGACGTCAGTGGAGAAATTTGTGACGTTTGGGCAAGCATCTGCAACATGAGACCTCTGCAGTTTTTCCTGAGAGCCTCTTGGTGCAGGAAGACACAACCAGACTCGATTACCTTTCCTGTCACAGATCAAATAAAAGAGGACCTAAGGTGGTGGCTCTCTTGAGCAAGGTTGGAAGAAGGGTTAGATTTACGACCCATCCTCCCGAACCTACAGTTCTTTTCCGACGCATCGGACACAGGTTGGGGAGCCCTGCTGGGAAATCAACGGACTTCAGGAGCTTGGTCAGAGAAGGAGAAGAAGTTCCACATAAATGTAAAGGAACTTTTAGCAATTTTCCTGGGGCTCAGACAGTTTCGGAGCTTAGTAGAAGGTCGGGTAGTGGCAGTGCATTCCGACAACTCCACGGCTCTCTCGTACGTGCGGAAACAGGGGGGGACTCGGTCTTTCTCTCTATACGAAGTAGCCAAGGATCTCCTCCTGTGGTCAAACGAAGCGAAGGTTCAGCTAGTCCCGAGATTTGTTCCGGGAAAGATGAACGTCCTGGCGGACGAGTTAAGTCGTCAACAGCAAGTGTT
The DNA here is from genome assembly GCF_015104395.2 of Macrobrachium nipponense. Lineage (NCBI taxonomy): Eukaryota > Metazoa > Arthropoda > Malacostraca > Decapoda > Palaemonidae > Macrobrachium > Macrobrachium nipponense. The sequence continues at coordinate 48,301,227 of NC_087205.1, read as the reverse complement.
ACCTCTGGAGTGGACTTTGGACAACAAGATTTGTCAGAAAACTTTGGCGCCTTTTGTTTGGGGACGACCGTCAATAGACCTGTTCGCGACATCAAGGAACAACCGTCTTCCTCTCTTTTGTTCTCCAGTCCCAGATCCTCTAGCTTGGTCGGTGGACGCAATGCTGTTGGATTGGTCGGGTCTGGAAGCTTATGCATTCCCTCAGTTCGGTCTAATAAGAGAGGTGCTGAACAAGTTCATGTCGCACAGCAATGTAACACTAACGTTAATCGCTCCCTTTTGGCCACAGGAAAGAGTGGTTCCCGGACCTTCTCCAGTTGTTAGTAGACTTCCCCAGACTTCTTCCTTCAGAGAAGTGGCTTTCTCAAACAACCTCACTTCAAGAGGTTCCACCAAAACTTGTCCGCTCTAGCTCTGACAGGGTTCAGACTGTCCGGAATCTTGTCAGAGCGAAAGGGTTTTCAAGAAGAGCTGCAGAAGCTATCGCTCGTTGTAGGAGAGTGTCTTCTAACAAACTCTATCAAGGGAAGTGGAGAATCTTCAGAGAGTGGTGTAGAAGTGCTAAAGTCTCTACTTCTGCGACCTCTTTAACAGAAATAGCAGATTTTCTTCTATTTCTTAGGAACTCTAAGAAACTGGCTCCTTCGACGATCAGAGGATATAGAGCCATGCTCTCTTCGGTTTTTCGACTTCAAGGTTTGGATATTTCCTCCAATTCAGATCTGTCGGACCTCATTAGGTCTTTCGAAACCACTAAGCTCCCGCAGGATACAGTGGCTTGGAACTTAGATGTGGTGCTTAAGTTCCTCATGGGGCCACCGTTTGAGCCTTTGAAGTCGGCTTCACTCAGGAACTTGACTAAGAAGGCACTTTTTCTTATTGCACTAGCTTCTGCTAAGCGTGTCAGCGAATTGCACGCTATAGACAAAAGAGTCGGTTTCTCTCAAGGCAATGCTGTATTTTCGGTATCTTTGACCTTTCTAGCCAAAAATGAGAATCCTTCTAATCCTTGGCCGAGGAGTTTTGTGGTAAGGAACTTATCTGATTTGGTTGGACATGAGGAGGAAGAAAGGCTCTTATGTCCAGTCAGGGCTATTAAGCAGTATCTGTTTGCCACTAAGGGTATTAGAGGACAATCTTCTAAGCTCTGGACCTCAGTTCAAAATCCCTCTCGTCCTCTTTCTAAGAATGCTATATCGTTCTTTATTAGAGAGCTTATCAGGGAAGCTCACTCGCAGTCCGAGAACGACAATCTTTCCGTTCTGAGAGTTAAAGCTCACGAGGTTAGAGCAGTGGCAACTTCTTTAGCATTCAGAAAGAATTTATCTTTAGCTTCGATTCTTCAGAGCACGTTCTGGAGATCGAATTCGGTTTTTGCGAGTCATTATCTCAAAGAGATAGAAACGGTTTTCGAGAATTGTAAAACGTTAGGTCCGGTGGCGGTTTCTGGCATGGTGTTGGGAGAAACGGCACAGGGGTCGTCACCTCTATGCTAACTTTTCACCTTGAATAGGTTGTCGAGTTCAAGGGAAGCTGGGGGTACTGAGTACCTGGGATACTCACCAGTCTGTTAGGTCAGATTTTACAATGGTTGGGTATATATATTTTTTTAAATTCTTGGTGTTGGTGACAAATGTTTTGTATGATTGAATTTCTGGTCTTAGCCCAGGGCAAGGGCAATCTTTGTTGTTACTAACCTCCGTCAGTCAGCCTTGACTCGCTTGAACTACGGAAGGATTCCACTCCTGTAGAGGCTAACTTTGGTCAAATTCCAATTCCTCTACAATAGTAAGAAGAGCACCGACCAGAGGCAGTAACAGTCTGCTGTAGCTCTCTTACAAGGTAAGGTACAACAGACACCTTGAGTGTTTACTGGTATTGTAATAAATGTAACCATTTAGAAATACTAGTGGTCCACTGAATCCCACCTTCCCATAAATGTGTAATCAGCTGTATAATTGTTCGGTAAGACACTACAATAAAAATGAAATTTTCATTATTAAAATGAAGTTTCATACAATCAACTTACCTGTCAGATATATACATAGCTAAGACTCCGTCGTCCCCGACAGAAATTCAAATTTCGCGCCACTCGCTACAGGTAGGTCAGGTGATCTACCTGCCTGCCCTGGGCGGCAGGACTAGGAACCATCCCCGTTTTCTATCATATTTTCTCTGTCGCCGGTGGTATCAACATTGTTGCTATTACCTCCTGACTTAGATTCATATTTCATCCTTTGATCATCGTTTCTCGGCTTTTTGGTGACGTATCTGGATCGTGTTTTGGCATTCGCTACTGTGGACTGTTTTTGGAATTACTCTTTTGGATTTTTCTCAGTATGTCTGATTCAAATGTGAGTGTGAGAATGTGTGTGAATGTAGGCTGCAGGGTGAGGATACCGAAAGCTTCGGTTGATCCTCACACTGTATGCCGTAAATGTAGGGGGTTTCAGTGTTCTGCTAATAATACTTGTAAGGAATGCGAGGGATTAAATGCAGAAGAGTGGAAGACTTTGACTTCTTATTTGAAGAAGTTAGAGAGGGATAGGGTTAGACGTCTGAAAGGTGTGAGTTCAAGGCCTATTGAGCCTTTCACGGATAATTCTAATCCTACTGATTTAGATTCTCCCTATGTATCTCATTCTCAGAGTGCTCTTTCGGATTCGGCCTCGGAAATCGCCAATCTGAAAGCTACAATTAGAGACATGAAGTCCAAGATGGCTGACTTCCAAGGTAAGGCTAGTGAAAGTGAGCATTACAGTGAAGTGAGTTCTCCCAGTGTTGTGGAGGGGGCGTTTGATCGTCCCTGCGACGCTCCCAGGCCTAGACCTCTTCCAAGCTCCCATGCCCAGAGGAGAAGGAAAGTCAAAAGCCTTAAGGAGGTCGTGGGGAATCCCCAACGGTCAGACGTCCCTTCAGCTAGCTCTGCTTCGTGGCAGGCGGCTCAAGGGCGCTATAGGAAAAAGCGTCCTTCGTGAGTGTTTCTCGTCCTCTCCCTCTCCTCACCTAAACGAGGGTTGAAGGAGTCGAACTTTGTCGAAGAACCGCTGAAGCGTCATATGAAAAGAACCTGAAATAGATTCGAGCCCAGAAGCGCTTCTCAGAGGACGCTCCCTCTTCTATTAAGAAAGCGAAGGTGGCGTCAGCGTCACCTGACGAGTACGCAGAAGTACCCTTTCCTTCTTCTCCCCCGAGTGATGACGAAAGGCGTCATGCAGTGGACGTGGGAGAAGCGTCAAGGAGGATAATTATGGCAGTTCAAGAAAGCAACCTGTCCTCTCTAGTGGGAGTTTTAGCGCCTCGTAGGAAGGACGTGGCGCTTCCAATTAAGAAGTCTCGTCCTCTCTCACCTGCTAAACGAGAAGCGTCCAATGCAGACGTGAAGCTGCTAAAAGTCTTACAGAGCTTCGAGGTTCGAGACGAGAACGGTGGCTTACGAAAGTTTCGTAACGCCAGAGAGACGTAAGACGTCTTTTAGCCATGAAGCGTCATTGAAATCGGATCATAGACGTGACGCTCCGACCAATTTTGTGACGCCAAGTAGGACGCCTTTGGAGAGCGGAGCGGGTCTTCCAGGCGCGAAGCGTCATCAAGACGTCAGCAGACAAGTAAGCGAGAGACTCAGCCAGGACGCTTGGCGGGAACGGGGAACGTCATTCAAGCGGGAAGCGTCTTCTAATTTTCAAGAGAAGCCTGAGCTTGTGGCGCCTTCCAAGGCTATTAAAGCGGGAAAGAGGAAAGATTATCATTCCCTTAGCCTCTCCTATTAGGAGTTTGTCTCCTCCAGAAGAGGAACGTACGGAAAGGGGAGCGGAGACTCATGTAGATCCCGAGTTGGAAGAAAACTCGGATGATGAATATCAGGGAAGAGAAGGACTGTCGAACTATAAGGTTTTGACTACCTTGCTTCTTGAGGAGTATGGAGACGAGTTGACTCCTGCCGCTCCTCCTTCTCCGCGCTCTCTCTTTTCGAGTGCTAAGACGAAGAAGCCTTCGTCTTTTCTCAAAATGAAGCCCACCATTTCTATGAAGAGGGCCTTACAACTCCTTAGACTCATGGATGAAGTCTAAGAAAGACTTAGTGAGAATAGTCTTCTGCATGCCTCCAGCAAGATTAGCTGGGAAAAGAGGCATTTGGTATCAGACGGGAGAGAATATGGGTATTGCTCTCCCTTCTACATCGGAAGCAGAATTTTTCCGACCTTAGTTGACGCTTCACGTCGACAAGGTCTCAATTCGGCACGAATTACGTGGGGAATTTCTGAATGGACCATCTCCTCAAGGGACTCTTTCATGTTATTGGAAGTCTTCAACTTCTTAGATTGGTCCCTTGGGGTGATGTCCAAGAAAGCCCATGATTCGGAAGGAATCGAACCTGAAAGCCCTGTTATGCATATTGTCTTGTATTGACAAAGCGGTACAGGATGGCTCTTTTGAAATCTCATCATTATTTGGAGCAGGTCTTCTAAAGAAGAGGACTGTATATGGGGCCCTTCTTAACCAGGCAGTCTCACACGCTCAGAGGGCAGCTCTACTGTATTCGCCTCTATCTGACTTTTTGTCCCTTCTCAGTTAGTGAAGGACATTGCGCATTCTTTAACTGAGAAGGCGACTCAGGATCTTCTGACGCAGTCAGCAAGGAAGAAGAAACCTGTTTTCTTTCGCATCTGACAAGAAAGGACCTAGTACATCTGTTCAGCCCTTTCGCGGTGTCCGACCTCCAGACCTCCGCAAGAAGGAAGGCTCCGGAGAGAAGAGAGGTAGGTCTGCCTTTCGTCCCTTTAAAAAGGGAAAATGAAGATTCTCTCCTCCAAGCACCAGTAGGTGCCAGGCTCCTGGATTTGTGGAGGCCTGGACACTGATAAACGCAGACGCGTCTTCATTGGCTATCATAAGGAAGGGATATCGTATCCCTTTCCTGAACACTCCTCCCCTAACGTCAATACCAAGGAACTATCAGCCAAGTACAAGGATCCTGTGCTGAGGGATACTCTTCGATCGATGGTGGGGAACAAATGTGGGGGACAAGAGAGCGATAGAAACTAGTACTGGATCAAAACTCCCCGGGGTTTTACAATCGCCTTTTTCTGGTTGCGAAAGCCTCGGGAGGCTGGAGACCAGTACTGGACGTCAGCTCTCTGAACAAATTTGTTCAGAAGGAGAAGTTCTCACCATGGAGACTTCTGCTTCAGTCCTAGCGTCATTACGACAAGGAGATTGGATGGTGTCTCTAGATCTCCAGGACGCCTACTTTCACGTCCCGATCCACCCTTCATCGAAGAAGTACCTCCGTTTGTTCCGACACGGCATACAAACCTTCGGTCCTTTTACAATAGGAAGGTACTAGCGGCAGCTGGATAGGTCGTAAGCTTTCGAACAAGGGGTTCGGTAGTTAAATTTAACTGCTTGTCCGACAGGCGCTGCGCTGCGCGACTGTGAGGTAAACAAACCACTTTTGCTTTCGGCCTGCTGGCGTGTGGACGTGTATCATCGCTCTCTGCCCGCTTCATCGTCGTTTGCTTTCGCATGATTGTGTTTTTCTTTTTCGATGTATCTAGTGAAACTGAATTGTAAGTACAATCATTTCATTGAATTCAATTGTGAATTAAAGGATCTTGCTTCACAACGCCCTCCGATTACCCGAGTACCGGGACTGAAGGGCGTAATTGCGGAATTCATTTTCCCAGAATGATCCTCGTATTGTGTATGCTCGGTGGCCGAGGGCGGAGCGCTCGCTCCGAGCGTATATTGGGTTGGAAATGTGTAGATAAAATCTAAGTAAGTGCTCTTTTTCATTATCTTTTTTTTGACCTGTGTGCCCGTTGCCGAACGAATACTCTCGGCACGGAAACTTATTCAGTATGAAAGTGGAATCGCAAGTACAGTATTCTTTTTCATTTTCATAGATTATTTTTATTGTAGCAATACTCATTTTGGATCAGTTTCCGAGCTTGCCCGGAGATTGATCCTTCCCCCTTTTTATTTTGAATGAAGTGAAATCGCAAGTGCAGTTCTTTTTCATTTTCATTTTTTTATTGAGATTGCATTGTTGTCTGGGATCAATGTTCCGCTATTCACTGGGAATTGATCCTTCCCTTTTTGATTGTATGAAGTGAAATCGCAAGCGCAGTAGTCTTTTCATTTTCATATATTTGTTGATTGCATCAAATCATTATGGATCAAGGTTTCCAGAAACCTTGATTCATAAAGGTAAGGAATGAAACCTTTCA
>NC_087205.1:48250007-48294497 GCF_015104395.2 Macrobrachium nipponense | reverse complement strand
CTTCTTATTTATTGGACATAAGCGTTCATTGACGTAGTCTACAAGTATATTTCTTGTACGAGTCTGCGAATGACTAATGAGAGCTCTTCCGAATCTTGTCAATAAGAGCTTATTCGCTTACGCAATATCAAGTTAATGAGATGTTTGTCAATGAGAACTAACCCATTTACGGGACAAAGAGATATTTTGTCAATGAGGGGATACCCACTTACTTGACAAAACGAAAGTATATTGTCAATGGGGGAAAGTCACTGAATTGACAAACGTAATCCAGGAAGTGAGCATTAATTTTCGATTCCCGTCTCAAACGAGGAAGGGGCAAGAATCCTGTTAAGAGACTGGGCTTACGGCAGGTAGAACGACGATGTTCAATTCGGCAGCGTAGTCCCAACTAGAAACTAACAAAATCTATCATCTGAAAAAACCCTTTCAGATGGGCTAAAAAGCTTGCAAAATTATCCTGGGAAGAGGAAGAAACTCTCCAACCAGCTTCCTCTCCCGTATCACAACTAATGCCTGCTAAAGCTTAAAATTATTGGCAGTATGGCAAAGGAAAAAGTCCTGTCTTGCGCTTTCCTGAAGCGTCCTTTTGATGAGTGCCTTTTGCAAGAATCCTACTGAACGTTGCCGAGAGTCCTGACGTGCAGGACATCGAGCCTTACATAACCCGTAACTGCCTTATCGCAAAGTCTTGACTGCGGTAGTGGCAACTTAAATTTATTGGCAGAATGGCAAAGGTTGCGGTAGAGCAAACGAGATCTTCCCTTGAGCTTTCCTTAACTCCATCCACCTATGCGAAAAGCAATATTAATTGACAGAGACCTCTTGAATTCACAAAACCCGATGTCTTGCTGGGTTTCGAAGAAGTTCGTCTGTTCACTTTAAGCTTCCTCCGAAGCGACTGCCTACTTCACATTCTTTGCAGGTGAGGTAGAAGGTATCACCGAAGGTAGAGGTAAAAATTCTTTAGGCCCAAATCTGAAACAAGAGCTTGAAGAGTTCAACAGAAACGTTCAGCCAGGCGACACACCTGGCGTGCGCTGGTGCACGCTCGGCGTCCACTGGCGCACGCTCGGCGTCCACTGGCGCGCGCTCGGCGTCCACTGGCGCGCGCTCGCGTCACTGGCGCGCGCGCTCGTGCCACTGGCGCGCGCTCGTCGGTCCACTGCAGCGCGCTCGCGTACACTGGCGCGCGCTTGGCGTGCCACCCGCGCGCGCCTGGAGTCCATCCGAGCGTCCCGGGCGTCCGCTCTCAAAAGCTTCCTGCTACTATGACTTCTTTTACGTATTTCTCGGTGGAAAGACGGACACGAGTTCAGGCGACGTTCGCCTTCTTACTTCTCACTGAAACGCATAACGAGAGAGAGAGAGAGAGGACGTGAAGCGTCCTCTTCTATAAAGCTTCTATTTAGAGGGCGCGAGTCCTTCCGAAAGCTCCAACCCCTGCACGGGAGGACGCTTCGGAGGACGTGAAACAAACAATCTTTCAGGATTCGTGCATGCGCACGCACTTTGGCAGTCTGGGGATTTTCATCAAGAAAACTGCCGAAGGTACGCCAGATCGGTGGGGGGTTCCTTGTAACCCTCCTTAGGCTTTCGACATGCTCCCTCCCCGGGATCCTGGGAGTCAAGCAGAGTCCGGCCTAGAGGCGAAACGAGGCCGATCTGAGGCACCCTCCACTACACAAGGGGTATCACTGCACTTCACTTTTACTCTCTAAAGCAAGCACTTTCGATTCTAAGTTACGAATCGAAAGAGTATCAGAGACAGGGCAATTCCTCTACAGACACTGCTTAGGGCCCGAAGGCAACACTGCAGGGTTAGGAGTAACAATTACAGAAGTAGCACTTCACAGCAATGAAGGAGAGCGAGCACCTCTCGTAGACATATTCATAGCCCGTAGGCCATACTACAGGGTTAGGCAAAATAAAGTCTACAGGAAGGTTAGCAGGTTCACTACCCTGACTTTTGTTACCGATTAATTGCGTACATACGAATCATACGTCTTCCTTACGGAATTAGACATGTTTACTGATTAATTGCGTACATACAAATCATACGTCTTCCTTACGGAATAGACAAAGCCTCACACTCCTTACATGACAAATCTCAACAAAGAAGCAAGACCCATACCCCTCGTACATACCAAGTGCGGATCTACCGAAGCTTTCGGTAGCCACAACCTATCTTTGCAGACAACCCCGTCTGAAACTAGCCTAACTAGATTCAGATATTTTATGCAAAAATTAATCAAATTCAAATCAATTTAAGATAGCGTATGCCTAGCCACAAATCCCACATATCCAAGTAAATAAATCAAAAGACAATTAGGATACTTAGCGGCAATGAAGTTTCCAAAATCCTAAGACGGAGGTACTGAAAACAGGTGTTTTCAGCACCGGCGACAGAAAAATTATGAATAGGAAATGGGAATGGTTCCTGATACCCGCCTCCCAGCGGCGGGAATATGGGTACTAGACCATGGCCGACCACTGCGTGTGTCGAAATTTTTAAAATTCTGTCGGACTTCAGAAAATACAGCTATATATATATCTGACAGGAAAGTTTCATGAACAAAATTATATTTTTATGATAAAATAATGTTTTACGTATACTTACCTGGTAGCTACATCATTAGCTGTAGTCTCCGACGTCACGGCAGAATTTTTCTGCCGTGACGTCGGAGACTACAGCTATATGTAACTACCAGGTAAGTTGCATACGTAAAACTTTATTGTATCATAACAATATTATTTTCATACATTCAACTTACCTGTCAGATATATACTACTTAGCTGATTAGCACCCATTGGTGGTGGGCAAGAGACAGCTATTTACTGATTAGACAGGTAAAAAACATACGTTGTAGGTAATAAATAAATAAAACCTTGGTTCCTATGTGTTTAGACGAAGGGTCGACTTCCTAGCTATTGCTAGTAGTCTGCTTCGTCTCAAGAGCCTCAGCGAGGATGTCACCTATGGCTAAGAGTTCTTGTAGATCTGTCAATGGGGTCTTATCCACTTACTCGACAGAATCTAATGGTCATTTGTCAATGGGGTCTTATCCACTTACATGACAATACACCTATGCCTAGGGGCATAATTAAGGAGCACAACACCGATCCCGATCACCTGATCCTAACACGAGGGTTTGTGCTTAGTTTGAAAAAACACTATATTAACATAAAAATTAACTCACTTAGTTAAGGATCAGTGTCGGCTCCCTATCCCAGCAACGTATCCGTAGACACGTAAAACCAAGAGAGAAGGATCTCTCGTAGGTCAACTTGACCTCTTTCGTGCAAAGGGAAGTCAACACAGAGTTGCATCTCCCATAAGTTACAGCTAATATGTCCTTCACGACATATTGTTATGGAACGAACAAGCATTCATAAAAAGCTCGCCCTTCAAGCGCTTTTAATTCTCAGCTATTTGAAGGAATCATCAAGTTATTCATGAAGTGCTTTAGCGATCACACTTGTTTCAAAGAAGACCAGGGCTTCCTTTGAAATGGATCTCTTCTGGATGAAGCCTAGAGCCTGGCTTGCGCCTGGCTGGCGCCTCGCGCTTGTCTGGCGCCTCGCACCTGGCTGGCTCCTCCCCACTTGCCGGAGTTTCGAGCTTGGTAGAGTCTAGAGGATGTCTGGCGATGACCACATCAGACACTCTTATCTGTCCGATTTGTTCGCCTCAGCGCATCTGTGCCAGGTTGTAGGCCTGCTCTTTCTCCTCATCAGACAATGACAGTTCTGGGACTGTTGCCTCTGGCGTTTTTTACGCCTGTTTTGGCATATGGCACCTGGTTGGCGCTACATTGTCCAAAAGTCCTGAACATCCACAATAGTTTATCAGGAGACTGGGGAGGGGTGGAAGAAGTTCTTCCACTTTGAGCTTTGGCCTCTCCGGCAAGGGGAGGTGATTGTAGTCAGCTACATCCAGTATACCATAGGATATCTAACCGTCCGAGAGATAATAGTCTTCCTCCGAGGAGGGTCCTTCTTGAATACTTCTGTTGCTCACAAGATCTCTTCTTACATGTTGAAGGGGTTTCTCGTTGCAGAATCTTCCCTATCCTTGCCCGAAGGAAGGGAAGAAGCCTGGAAGTCCAAGGAGACTCCGAGCTGAAATTGGGAGGACTCCTGATTTCTAACTCTTTATTGTATCCCTCTGAACACCTTCTGGGAAGCATTTCGAGCCGTCATCGCATTCCAAAGACTCTGTAGGCTAACGTTTGAGCCATTCTACTGTAGATGAAAACGTAAGTACCCTGCCTAGACAACGAAACCTCTATCTGAAAACATTGAATCAGGAATAGGGGGTTTTAGTTCTTTTGCCAGACATACTATGCTGGCAAGAACCCGTTGCCTAGTCTCCATAGAATCTGATGCGAGATTCCAATGCTCAAAAAAATTCACTTGTCTTCTTGGTCGTTTAGGACCAAGAGAAACAAAGAATTCCCTCATAAAAATTTCTCAAAGAAGTTTGATGAGGAGCAGTTCCATCTTGTCGGAACATGGAATCTGTGGCCACAAAAAAGATCCCATTAGAAGTACATGATATCCTACTTTTGTTATATTGAGGTATCGTATAAGATCCTGAAGATTTTAATCCTCTGCTATCTCCAATTCCCTTTGTAGAGACAGAGTATAGCCTTTTACTGCGTTCTTTGATAGCAGATATATACAAAGGTGATTCTTCCCTCTGAAAGGGAAGAAAAAACCACTATGTGGTCACAGGGGTATCGGAAGAGGACAGTTTCCTCATTCCCTCTAGCACGATCTGCAGCAATTTCTATGTCTTGGCCATGACTATTGTCATTTACATTGAAAAATCCTCTCATTCATGTCCACTTCTCGTCAGTCTGCACGCAGACAGACTCAGAGTGGAGAGGTTGTTAAGGTCCATTTATAATAGATGCTGATAGAATATCCAGACTCTCTTGGAAAAAGACTTCCAAAACATGCTGTGAGAAGAATGTGACCTCTGTGAATCTAACCTCTCTAAGGCCAAAATGAGGCATAAAGTATTATCCTCTCTTTCTTTGACGCCCTTTATCTTAAATTCTGTAAAGAATTTATATTTAGGGGAAAAAAAGACTAAAGTTTATTCCCCTTTCTATAAAATAAAGATGGCATATATTGCTACCTCTCTTGGTTCGAGGAAAAGGAAGCAGTCTATAGGAAGCCTGTTCGTCTTCTACCTTGCTAAGAGATCTATGAAGAAGACTTTTCGCAGGTTGCTCACAATATTTCCAATAAATGTTAGACATACGTTGACAGTTATATCGTCGATCGAGAAGGTTCTCACGGACATGACAAATCTTGCATCGAACCTCTTAAGGATCGTTACGTTCCCTGTCTGTTTTCCAAATAGGTTCTCTTTGTTAACGCGAACAGGAGCGAAAAAAAGTTTCTCGATGCTCTTTGCGATATGAGAGTCGTGGAATTGGCCTAAGTGATTAAATGGTAACGAAATCAGGAACGAATCTTTGCCGTTACCGAGCCTGCTGTCCGAGAGGCTACTGGACTCTTAGGTTAATAAACTCGCTAAAAACGAGAAAATATCTTGGATGGATAGTGCTCTTGGCTCATTGCACCAGGCTGGCACTTCCTTCTAATTCTCTTTATGTTGTGCCAGAACATCTGTGCCTTTACGGTACCCGACATCCTTCCACATGTTAATTCCGTTCTTAGTAGGAAAAAATTCTTATATACGTAGTATAGTCCATTCAGGGAAACAATTTCTGCCAAGAGAATGTTTCCCATCCCACTCATCCATCTTCTCCTGAGCAATATCCGATTCTAAAAAGGTTGTGTGCGTTTCTCGAAAGACTTGACCATACGTAGTCTTAAAGTGAATTCTACTACATCCATCTTCTCACTAAGCATGTATTCTAATAAGCCATGCTTTCGTAAGCATGAGAGCATTATATAATATAATGTCTGCTGCGTTAGAATCCCTTAATAATGTTACCTACGGTAAACAGCATTGAAAGGCTGTAATATCTTTCTTATTGAAAGCTTCTTAGCAAAAGGCAGACAATATTTATTTATGTTAGCTTAAACTATCCCCTCAATTCGAGGCTAAGTCCATGATTGTAGGGGGAATATACGGTTAACCATTTGATCCTGTTGGAGAGAGAGATGTAACCGACTGCTCATGACCGAGAACTGGATGGTACTTACTGTATTGGCTTACAATGACAGCCGTCTCGTTCGCTGCCTGGCTGCATTCATCCTGAGTTGCCAGTTACTCCATTCAATGAAGGAATATAATAAAATTATTCTCGAGCCTAAGGAAGCTCTCAATAATGCAAATTTAAGCCAAACAACCTTTGTTAAATACCGAAGCTGAGTAGGTATTGTCGTAACAAACCTTTTAAGCAAAGTCCTTACTAGGAAAATCCTGTAAGGATATAGATAATTCCGAAGCGAACCACAAAGGCAACTATGGTATGCGTATATGACTTGTCATTCAGTAGTCGTATACACCAAGTCTTCTTACTACATTCTTTCCTCTCCGATGAGAGAGAGAATGGAAATCTTACTCTCTTTTATTCTTTTCGTCATAAACCCGAATTAGTATTAGTCGAAAGAGATCGCAAATGACAACCGAGGACGAAGAGAATCTCTGAAGCTTTTATTCTCTTGGAGATAAGGCTGTATTTTTACACCTCTATTATCTGGAAGAGCCTCTAATCAATGAATGAGAGCTCGTACGAATCTTGTTCAATTTCCAAACGATTGCCACTCTTCTGTAAATGGTGCATTATTTTTTTAGAAGGAGGATGATTTTAAATCCTCTTACTAGTAATGAACTAATTCTCTCAATAAAAAAGGTCGCTAAGGTCTTATAAACTGAGAGACCTGCCCTCTTATTGGCTTCCAATTCCGATCTATCTTCCATTTCCTGTCCATCTAGTTCAAGTTGGGAGAAGAATGAGCAACCGGAGGAGAGCGCCTCCTTTCGTAAGGTGAAGGGCTTTTAGCAGTACCGACTCTAACCTGACAAGGGCTATGGCCGCCTGTGCTACATCTTGAGTCCCCGCCAGGAGAAGGTCGATCTTGCTCTTGCCTTTATTGCATTAAGACTATCCTGACAAGGGCGACGGCCGCCTGTGCGACAACTCCCGTCCCTATCAGGAGAAGGCCTCGAATGTCTTTCACCTTTCGCAGAATCAGGCATATCCTGACAAGGGCTACGGCGCCGCCTGTAAGACATCTAGAGACCCTGTCAGAAGAAAACTGATTCTGCAAAAATTCCAAAGAGGAGCCTCTCGGTCCGCCTCTAACTCCATTTCCGATGAAGATCCTGGTTTATAGTGCCTGGAGCCTGGCTCCTGGCGCTTCAGGCGCTTTGCGCCTCGTTTCAGGCGCTTCAGACGCTTTTCGCCTCGTTTCAGGCGCTTTGCGCCTTGATTCAGGCGATTCAGGCGCTTTGCGCCTCATTTCAGGCCCTTTGTGCCTTGTTTCAGGCGCTTTGAGCCTCGTTTCGCGCCTCGTTTTAGGCGCCTCTTGCCCGTAAAACGTTCAATGGAAGGATCTTCTGATTGCCACTCTACTATAAGGTTCCTCGCTCTAGCCGTCTGTTTTCTCTTTGAAGGAGCCTTGCGCCAAGAAAAAATTTTTGGAACGCGGTTCGCGCTCAGTTGCTGGAACGCGGCTCGCGTTTGGCTGTAGGAACGCGGCTCGCGCTAGTCTGTTGGAACGCGGCTCGCTGCTGGCTGTTGGAACGTGGCTCGCGCTTGCTTGCTGGAACGCGGCTTCCTGGCTGGCTCTTCGTTTGTAGTCCAGTTGGCGCTCAGTGTTCTCTTAGTTTTCACAGAACACGCTAGATCGTCCGAACTCCAAACATGTACATTCTTCGTCTTTTCGGATGTAAGATGAAGAAACGAAGAAGAGACGCACTTTTTTAAAGGATGCCTTTCCAATGGCTATCCTTGGCAGTCTGGGACGTTCTTCAGATCCTGCCACGGGGACGCCGGATCGGTGGGGATTCTCCATAACCTCCGTAAGGCTTTCGACTTTCCTTCTCCTCTGGGCCAGGGAGCTTGGAAGCGGTCTAGACCTGGGAGCGAAACAGAGCCGATCAGAACGCACCCTCCACTGCACTGTGAACACTAAATTCACTTCTTACCTTATAAGAGCTCGCATTTTGAGCTACATCCATTTATCTTCAAATTTATGAATTTGTAGATTCTGTGGAGTAAGAAGGTGATGAGGATGCAAAAACTACTATTACTCTGTTAATACTCTAACTGCTCGTTAGCACGAGAGCTATTAAAGCTTCTAAAGGAAGCGTAAAAAAGTTAATATGCTTTTCTGACTTCCTAAAGTAGGAAGTTAGAGTTTTATATTTCCTCAATCAAGTTCTAACACTTATTACACGTATTATGAATAAATATTAATATTTCCCTTTTTTGCAAACTATATGAGTGTCTACCGAAAAATTCGGTAGTTACACGTCATATATTCTTCGAAATTTTCGAAGTCAAATTCATTAAAAAGTTAATAAAAGCGTATGCCAAACCAAAGACCCAGTACTTCCCTGCAAAAGACAGCCAGAAGATCGATGGCAATGAAACACGAAAACAAAAAATCAAGTCAGGAGATACGCAAACGTATGTTTACAATATGGCCGACAGAGAAAAATGATATTGTTATGATACAATTAAAGTTTCATACATACTTTACCTGGCAGATATACATAGCTATCGACTCCGTCGTCCCCGACAGAAATTCAAATTTCGCGGCACTCGCTACAGGTAGGTCAGGTGATCTACCGCCCTGCTCTGGGTAGCAGGACTAGGAACTATTCCCCTTTTCTAATTAGATTCTCTCTTCCACCTGTCTCCTGCGGGGAGGCTGGGTGGGTCTTCAATCGTATATATCTGCCAGGTAAGTATGTATGAAACTTTATTGTATCATAACAATATCATTTTCATACATTCAACTTACCTGTCAGATATATACATAGCTGATTGACACCCTTTGGTGGAGGGCAAGAGACAGCTAACTAACGACTAGACAGGTAAACAACATATGTTTGTAGGTATAAATAAACCTTAGTTCCTACTTATAGATGGAAAGGACTTCGTGGCTACTGCCCAGGAGTCTGCTTCATCTCAAGAGCCTTAGCGAGATAGTGATCTGTGGCCAAGAGTTCTTGCTGGTCTGTCGATGGGGTCTTATCCACTTACTCGGCAGAGCCTAACTGGCGTTTGTCAAGGGGTGCTAATCCGCTATATGACAACACGCCTTCTTTAAGGAGCACACGACCGATCACACCCGATCCTAACCCGTGTTAGTTCTAAGATTGCCAAGAGTCATCCCCAAACTCTAGCAAACAACCACAAACTCGAAACTCATACATACAAAATCAAAAATAAAATTTTTGTACCCCTCTAATAGTCAGCTGTCACTCGATTTCCTAATGAGCGAAGTGAAGGCCGCCAGTGCGACATCTGACACTCCCATGCACAGGAAACACGAGAAACACATCCGACAAGAGGGTTACGTACACATATTTAAGGATCGGTGCTCTCTCCTTTACCCAGAACCGTCTGTGCTGACACAAACGGACCTAAAGAAAAACATTTCTCATACGTTACTCGCACATCTTTTAAAATAATGAGATGCAAATACTGAGTTGCATCTCCAATAGGTTGCGTCCAAAATATTTTTAAGTGACATATTTCTCTGGAACGCAAATTGATGTCGCGATTGCCCTTACCTCATGAGCTCTTACTCTTAATAGATTAAAAGAGTCATCTGGGCAGTTCTTATGAGCCTCGGTAATTACACTTCTAACAAAGAAGGCCAAAGCATTTTTAGACATAGGTCCTCTTGGGGTCTTTCACCGAGCACCATAGACCATGTTGTGAGCCTCCAACCGCTTCTTTCTGTCCAGATAGAATTTCAGTGCTCTAACTGGACAAAGTGATCTTTCTATTTCTCTGCCTACTAGGCTAGTAAGTCCTTTTACCTCGAAACTCCTAGGCCCAGGGATTTGAAGGGTTCTCGTTTTTGGCAAGAAAAAGAGTCTGGAATGAACAAATCGCAGAATCTTCTTTGAAACCAACTCGTGGACTCAAGGGCGTGTAACTCGCTGACCCTTTTAGCCATAGCCAGAGATAGAAGAAATATACACTTTCTAGTAATATCCCGGAATGAAGCGTATGAGGTGGTTCGAACTTTTCGAGATAGAAATTTCAGAACCACATCTAAGTTCCAGCTCGGAATCCTAGGCTCTACTGACTTGGACGTTTCAAAGGAGCGGATGAGATCGTGCAAATCTTTATTATTCGTCAAGTCTAAGCCCCTGTTTCTAAGACTGACGAAAGCATACTTCTGTATCCTTTAATAGTTGTACAGAGAGATGTGACTTTTCCCTCAAGAAAAGAAGGAAATCCGCAATTTCGGTTACAGAGTATGGAAGAGGACAGCTTCTTCGACCTGCACCAGTTTCTGAAAACTTCCCCACTTCGATTGGTACACTCGCCTAGTAGATGATCTGCGGGCTCTAGCAATTGCGCTTGCCGCCTTGCGAGAAAACCCTCTCGCTCTGACCAATCTTTCGATAGTCGAAAGGCAGTCAGAGCAAGAGCGGGTAGATTTTGATGGTACCTCTCGAAGTGGGGTTGTTTGAGCAGATCTATCCTGTTTGGAAGAGATCTGGGGAAGTCCACTGTCCACTCCCATCACCTCCGTGAACCAAATTCGGGATGGCCAATATGGGGCTATCAGAGTCATTCTGGTTCCCTTCGACCCCCCCCCCGGCCGCAAACTTTCTGACTACTTCCCCCAGAATCTTGAATGGGGGAAAAGGCGTACACGTCTAGCCCTGACCAGTCCAGGAGAAAGGCGTCTATTGCATAAGCCCTGGGATCCTCTACCAGGGCGCAAAATGTGTCTATCCTTTTGGAGAGAAACGTGGCGAATAGATCTATCTGCGGTTTCCCCCAAAGATACCAAAGGGTCTGACGAGACTCCGAGTGGTAGGGTCCATTCTGTAGGAAGGACCTGGAACCTCCTGCTCAGTCTGTCCGCTCTCACGTTCCTCTCTCCTTGAACAAATCTCGTTAGAAGAACCACATTCCTTTGATTTGCCCAAATCAGCAGATCTCTTGCCAGTTCGTATAGGGCGAAGAGTGAGTTCCTCCTTGTTTCTTGACATAAGCCAGAGCGGTCGTATTTTCGGAGTTATCTGAATTACTTTTGTCTCTGACTATGTGCTCGAAGCTCCTTAACGCGAGGTGAATCGCAAAGAGCTCCTTGCAATTTCTGGGCTCAGCTCGTGTCGCTGCGCGAAATATCCTTTAATCTATTATTTCTAGGGTAAATGTACTAACACATACCAGAGAATAAATAAAATAAAGAAAAAGGTCAGTATAACTGACTCGCTCACCCTCCAGGAGGGTGTCGGTATGAAACACTAGGCGAGTGAGACCACTACCACGAGCCAAATGCCAATAGAAATCTCCCACACAAAATCCCTCCAAGAGGGGAGCCGACCCACAGAGTGAGCAAGCTCGTACTACTACTATCCATCCCATGCTGCCCGACTGCTGCGCCTCTGTGGTCATCCTTTCAAGTTAGCGCACACGAGTCGGTTGTGATATTTTTCCTCTCTGTTTTTTGTTTTTGTGCCCTTTCATTGGATTTTTCTATTATGGAGCGTGCAGCTATCGCAGCAGCTAAGTTAAGTACTCAGTATTTACGGTTAGTTGGTTTTTACGGCCCTGAGACAGTATTTGCCGTTTTTTAGGTATATAAATACGATCTCGGGGTCGGAAGCATGGCAGCATGGTTCTGCCTCGTGATGGGTTCGTTCTTGGTCCTCCTATACCTAGAACATCCCCTTATTTATTTACTTCGCTCTATATGATTATCCGCTTTACTTAGGGTACGGTCTACTCAGTTTGTCATGCATGCATATTTTACCTTACGTAGGCTTCTCTATCCAGACCCTAGTCCAGGTTCTTAGTATCGGCCTCTGACCTAGCTTTGAGTGAGTAGACTTGCCTTCGGGTTAGTCGTACACTCCTGGATTTTTTCTCCTGCTATAGTTGTTTTCTTTCTTCATTATTTATTTATACTGTGTATTTTATTATTGTTAGGTAGTTAGGCGTCTGGCTTAGCTAGGCTCCTGGCTCTTTGAGCGATACTACCGCTCATCAGTTCGGTTGCTTCCCTATAGCATCTCTCGATCAGTTGGTTTGGCCAGTGGGCTTATTTGCTACCGCTTTTCAGTTCAGTATGCTTCCCGATAGCATTTCTCTGATCAGTGGTTGTCCTAGGCTTAGTTGTCGTATTTGGTCTTACCGCCTCGTGGTCACTTCGTGATCACGGTTCAGCCAGACGCCTGTCCGTCATTCTCCCCCCCCTCCCGCTCTTCCATAGAGTCGGGCGGGGTGGGTCGGTCTGCCCATGCTCGCTCCACATACCGAGCCTGCCTCCCTCTCTCCCCTCAAGGCGGAGGGGCTAGGGAGTCGGACAGACCCAGACTGGTCTCGACCTCTCGGCTTCTCGGTCCGGCCAGGTTGGTACGGAGTGTACTGGCCTTGCCCACCCTCCGCGCTACCTTGTCGCTCCGGGCTAGCTTGAGCCTGTATGTCTTCTCGCCCTTTCCCACCTTACTAGGGCTCCTTCCTGATCGGAGTCCTGGTATCCAGCGGAAAGTTGTTAGTCCACCAGTAGGGTGGACCGGAGCATACAGTGGGTCTCTGCTAACCTTAACCGTTTTTGCTGAGTTACTACACTCCGTTACGCACTGGACTTAGTCCGGTTTGCTTGTGTGTTAGGTTTAAGTTATCTATAAGTTTATCTTAAGTACCTTAAACCATCCCCCTCCCTTACATGTCTTACCGGATCTCTCCGGATTATAGCCTATTCAGGCGATGCAGGGAGGGGTTATGCCCAAATTTTTTCCGAGCTCTGGCATGCATCGGAGTTCTTCTGTCCTTTAGACTGTAAGTGATGTTTTTTAAGATACTCATGTGTCTTCCCACTTACAGGCCACCAACTGTGAGCATCCGGGATGTTCCGCCACACTTCAGGACCCTTGTGGACACGAGTTTGCCGGTCCCATGCTCCATGCGCGACTCGCTCGGGGACATCCAGGTCTGGTACCATGAGACGTGTACCATATGTTACGATCTGGTGAGCCAGCTTTTGGAAGGGTAAGTTTTTCCATCTCCAGTAGCTGCTCCGCTTCTATTTTAGCGCTTAAGTTTTCATCATTTGTTTACTTTAACTTAAGGCATTTAATTTAAGTTATACTTTAAGTTTTAGTTTTAAGTGATTCTTAAATCTAAACTACGCCCTCTTCTCCAGGCTCCGGCAGTAAGGGATACCGCACTGGCTACCCTGCGGGCCTGGGTCGGCGGGTTTGGGAAAAACGCCGCCAAGGGACAGCCCTACATCCTGGAGAAGCGGTTGGCATTATTAATCTTCCCCGGAGGCAAGGCGACAGGATACGTCGACCCGGTAGAGGCGGATCCGACTATCGCCTTCATCCAACAACAGCTGGCTACCTCATAACTGAAACAGGACCAGGATATCTCTACGGATGTCGCGACCCTAGATATTAATGTTGAACCTATGGTAGGTATAGACGACCGTTGGTCGAGGTAGGTACGGTGGACACCCAAGGGTCACCCTTGGGCGTAACTGTTTCTTCTACTCCTGCAACCTCTCCATCCTTCCAAGGCTTTACGGGTGACGAAATATATTCTCCTCCTGGCGCTTCGGTTAGACCTAAGGTCAAGACTAAAGTGATGACCTTGATAAGACGTCGTCGTCGTCTAAGAAGACGACTTCGGCTTCATCCTCCTCCCGTAAGTCTCCGGCTGGGAATCCCGGAGCAACCAGGTCTAAAGCTTCTAGCTCCGGCCTCTAAGTCCTCGAGGAGTAAATCTCCAGAGAGAGATCTCGCACTCGGCAAGCAGTCATCAGTTCCGCTACCGTTGGTTCCGATTCAGAGCCTCCCCTCCACCTCCGCAGCAGCTCCGGCTTTGGACTCCAATGCTGGCCTGTTGCAACAGGTGGGTGACCTGGTTGGGTCCTTAAAGAGTAGCATGGAGCAAATGATCTCTCGTCTGTCGGATAGGATTACTTCCCAGGACTCCATTATAGCCGGGCTGAGAGAAGCTCCGCTAGCCTCTCCTCCACTGTCCAACACAAGTGGATCTCAACTTCCTCCGTATGACTCACTACCTCAGTTCTCTATGAACAATCCGTGGAGAGTAGCGTCATACGCCCCCTTCCAGGACGGTCTCATCTCTATACCGGAATTTGGGACTCGAAGAATAGAGGACTTCGAGTTCTTCCCGGAAGACCTCCAGCCTCCGTTCATAGGCTACGCAAGGCTCACGCCTTCGGCTTATGGTGCGGGACGATAAGGTACCTAAGGAGACAGTCCTCTACTCACGAGACCAGGCTCAGAGAGAATGGCTCAGGTGTTTAGAGGACATGGATTGTTCTAACACCAAGATACAACCGTTTAAAGAGCCCTTTCCTTTACCATTTTCACAATGGATGAGGAGTACCCCCCCACCCCGCTCCCGTTCCTAACCAAGATCGCGAGGTCGACCATCCCAGCGGCCAGAATGGGGAACCTATACCGCAGTTGAAGGAAGCAGATCCCACATCTCCGTTGCTCCCCTCAGTTGGAGAATTGTGGGAAGACTTGCCGAACACATTCTCAGCTGGCAAACTCAAACCGGACTGTGCTATGGAGCAGTTTGGTGAAAAGCTACCAGGCTCAGATAGCCTTATTCAGGCTGAATTGACGCAAAATCGCGACTAGCCAGATCCATCAATTCTATGGCTATGTCTGAGGTAGCTACCATGGCTTATGGATCAGAACCGATTTTTAAGTCATGACCAAAGCCCTGACTCAAACGGTACAGTCAGATATGTTTGAGTTTGCCACTGCTCGGACGAATTGTAGGAAGCATGTCCTGCAAGAGGCAACCATCCGGCATGAACCGAATAGGTTACTCTCGTCTAGCATCTGGGGAGCAGATCTCTTCCCAGAAGCTATGGTTAAGGAGGTCAGTCAGAGGCTACGAGGTTAAACCAGAGCCTTAAGGATCGTTGGGGCCTTACGGCTAAGAGGAGGCAAGACCTGACTCCTAAAGGTAAGGGACAAAAGAAACCCAGGCGTTTCCAACCTTACCAGAAGAAGCAACCACGCTTTCCTCAACAAGTTCCAGCAGTACCGTAGTGCAGACAGCCCAACCCTCCACTTCTAAAGGTCAATCACAGCCAATTTTATGTGATATCCCCTCAGCCTCAGACCCTCCACCTCTTACGCCATCTCTCCAGCTTACAATCAAGCATTCGAGAGTCAAGCTTCTCAGAAGTATGACCGCTCGGGTAAGGGAGGCAGAGGTAAGCGTTCCTTTCGTGGGAGAGGATCGGGAGGACCCCTTTAACAGGGGAAAAGCACTTCAGAGGAGGCCGAGGCGGTTACCAGAACCAATGAAAGAACTTCAGGTAGGAGGGAGGCTGTTTCACTTTCGCCACCGGTGGACTTCTTAGCCCAATGGGCTCAGAGCATAGTGTCAAAAGGCCTGGGTTGGAGCTGGTTGACGAACCCACCACCATCCAGACCTTCCGTCAACTTCCTTCCAAGGAATTGACAGAGTACGCAGACGACCTCCTTCAAAAAGGAGCTATAGCGAGAGTCGAGAGATTAAAATTTCAAGTCGCTTGTTCAGCGTGCAAAGAAAGGCTCACAAAAAAGAAGGGTAATCTTAGACTTGTCCCGCTTAAACTTAGCCATCCGCTGCGACAAGTTCAAGATGCTCACGATCTCACAGGTGCGGACCTTAACTTCCCCGTGGGGCCGTCACCACCTCTATCGATCTTACAGACGCTTACTATCATATCCCTATTGCAAGACACTTCCGTCCGTATCTGGGTTTCAAGATAGGAGGACCAGACATTCTCCTTCAAGGTAGTTCCATTCGGACTCAACGTGGCACGAGAGTGTTCACGAAGCTAGCGGAAGTGGTAGTGCAACAACTCAGATCGCAAGGGATTATGGTAGTAGCGTATCTCGACGATTGGTTGATCTGGGCCCCAACAGTCGAGGAATGCAACAGAGCTACTCTGAAAGTGATTCAGTTTCCTGGAATATCTAGGCTTCAAGATAAACAGGACCAAATCAAGACTCACTCCAGAGTCAAACTTTCAGTGGCTGGGCATTCAATGGAATCTATCCTCCCATACTCTGTCGATTCCATCAACCAAAAGGAAAGAAATAGCAAAGTCAGTCAAGCAATTTCTAAGTCACAAACTAGCGTCAAGGAGAGCCCAGGAAAGGATCCTGGGTTCTCTCCAGTTTGCATCAGTGACAAACGTCTTAATGAAAGCCAAACTGAAAGACCTAACCAGGAATCTGGCGCTCGCGAGCAAACGTCAGGTCCAGGGACAAACTATCCTCAGTGCCTCTGATTCTAAAGAATCGACTTCGGCCGTGGGCGAGAGTCAAGAATTTATCAATGTCAGTACCCCTTCAGTTCCCTCCACCAGGGATCACCATCCACACAGACGCGTCCTTAAGCGGCTGGGGAGGGTATTCCCAGGTCAAAAAGGTTCAAGGGACTTGGTCACCTCAGTTCCGTCAGTTCCATATAAACGTACTGGAGGCAATGGCAGTGTTCTTGATCTAAAAAGGTTACGCCCACCCAAGTACTCCCACATAAAGCTAGTCCTGGACAGCGCAGTGGTAGTACATTGTATAAACAGAGGAGGCTCCAAGTCACGTCATCTAAATCACGTCATGATAGCCATCTTCTCCCTGGCAGACAAGTTCAGTTGGCATCTTTCCTCCACTCACATAGCTGGAGTAAGAAACGTCATAGCAGACGCCCTATCCCGATCAGTGCCCCTAGAGTCGGAATGGTCACTGGACAACGGTTCGTTCCAATGGATCCTTCAAAGAGTCCCAGGGCTACAGGTGGATCTCTTCGCATCCCAAGCGAACCACAAACTACCGTGTTATGTAGCCCCCAACCTGGACCCTCTGGCCTATGCCACGGACGCCCTGGCTCTAGACTGGAACAACTGGGAGAAGAGTTTATGTCTTCCCTCCAGTGAATCTCCTCATGAAAGTATTGAACAAACTCAGGACATTCAAGGGTCAAGTGGCTCTAGTAGCCCCAGACTGGCCGAAGAGCAAACTGGTATCCTCAAAATCAATTTTGGAGCTGGGCCTTCGTCCTCTTCAGATCCCCAGTCCCAAGCTCTCCCAGTCAGTACAAATGAAGACTGTGTTCGCTTCCTCAGGGATTCTCAAAACCCTAACTTTATGGATTTCATGAAGTTTGCGGCAAAAAGAGATGCGAATATTGACCCTCAGAATATTCTATTCTTGGAATCCGATAAAAGGGATTCGACTTTGAGGTCCAGTATGATGCTGCTGTCAAAAAGTTAGCAACCTTCCTGAGAGAATCGGATATTAAGAATCATGACAGTTAATTCAGCTATATCCTTTTTTCAGATCCTTATTTGAAAAAGGTTTAGCAGCTAGCACGATTACGACAAACAAGTCAGCTTTGAAAAAGATATTTCAATTTGGATTTAACATAGACTTGACGGATTCCTACTTCTCGTCTATTCCTAAGGCATGTGCTAGGCTTAGGCCTTCTGTAAGGCCTACGTCAGTTTCATGGTTCTTAAATGCTGTTCTAAAACTGGCTTCCGAAACCGATAATGACACATGCTCGTTTATAATGCCTTCTTAAGAAAAACCCTATTCTTATTAAGCTTAGCTTCAGGAGCAAGAATTTCAGAACTGTCGGCTCTATCCATGAGCCCGGATCATATTCAGTTCCTTCCCACAGGAGAAGTCCTACTTTCTCCGGAACGTAGCTTTTTAGCAAAGAATGAAGATCCTTGATGAGGTGGGAACCTTGGAAGGTACTACCCCATTCCACAAGATGTATCTCTTTGCCAGTTACAACCTTACGAGCCTTTCTGTCTAGGACCTCCTCATCTTCATCGGGTCCCCCTCTTTAGGAGGGAAAAAAGGTGGAACTTTATCCATTAAAGGGCATCAGGCAACAAATCCTGTACTTTATTAAGCAAGCCAATCCTGACTCTTTCCCGAAAGCACATGATGTCAGAGCAGTAGCCACCTCAATTAATTATTTCCAACATATGAACTTCGATGAGTTGAAAAAGTATACTGGATGGAAATCACGACAGTGTTCAAACGTCACTATCTTAAGTCCTTGGAAGCTCTGAAATTCCCAGCAGTAGCAGCGGGTAACATAGTTTCCCCTGACTCTAGCTAATTTTTAGTAGAAGATTCAGTCCTCCTTTCTACCTGCCTCACCCAAAAGTTCGTCTATTCCTACCTTGTTCATTTGCATTCACCCTTGTGTCTTAGCTGCTTTTGTGATAGTAGTAGGGTGCCCCTTATTGTCTGGTTAGGGACACTCACAAATGATTATAAACATTGATCATCATGGATGTTCCCCTTATTTTTATGACTAGGGGCTACATCATATTATAATGATTACGGGTTTGTAATATTAATAACATATACATTCCTTTATATATTATTGTTGATTGTTTTTATTAATTGCTATTATACTTTTGATACATGCTGTTACACAGATACCATTGATACATGTAAATAATTTTACCTGTATATATGTAAATACCTTATGTTAACAAACATGATTAGATTTAAGGGTAATTTAAGCATATTTCTATATTTTTACCCCTGTGTATATGTATCTTTTAGCAATTATAGTCTATTCATATATATATATCTTTATTTGAGACCTATTCTGATTTATTTTATTTTTATTTTCATTTTATTACTTTTGTTTACAATCTTGTGCTATTTCTCTGGTACGATTTCGCGCAGCGGACACGAGCTGAGCCCAGAAAAGGGATTTTGACGTAAGGAAAAAATCTATTTCTGGGCGATTGGCTCGTGTCGCCAGCGAAATCCCACCCTACCATCCCTTCGCCCAAGATTGTCTGCTAACTTCAGGATGGCCCACCAGAGGCGCAGCAGTCGGCAGCATGGGATGGAGTAGTAGTAGTACGAGCTGCTCACTCTGTGGGTCGGCTCCCCTCTTGGAGGGATTTTGTAGTGGGAGATTTCTATTGGCATTTTGGCTCGTGGTAGTGGTCTCACTCGCCTAGTGTTCATACCGACACCCTCCTGGAGGGTGAGCGAGTCAGTGATACTGACCTTTTTCTTTATTTTATTTATTCTCTGGTATGTGTTAGTACATTTACCCTAGAAATAATAGATTAAAGGATATTTCGCTGGCGACACGAGCCAATCGCCCAGAAATAGATTTTTCCTTACGTCAAAATCCCTTTTATGTGCCATGACACCTGCTCTTCCGACCAGGTGCCTGACACTTCTTCGGACCCTAGAGTCGCACCCCAACCTGTCTCCGACGCGTCTGAGAACAATGTCAGGTTTGGGTTCCGAACTTCTAAGGAGACTCTGTTCTCTTCCAAGGGGGTCAACCACCACCTTAATTGTTCCTTTACTTTTAATGAGATTGGAAACGTATCCGAGAGCTGTCCTGTCTTCCAACTCCAACTGCTTCTCAGAAAGTACTGAAGCGGACGGAGATGCAGTCTTCCTAGAGGAAAGAACTGTTCGAGCAAGGAAAGGGTCCCCAGAAGGCTCAACCATTCCCTCGCTGAAGTACGCTCTTTCTCTAAGAAGTTCAATACTGTGGCACAGCCTTTCCTTACTCTCTCTTGAGAAGGAAATACTCGAAAACCCCGAGAATCCATCTGAATCCCCAGATAGACTACGTTACTGGCTGGGGCACCATCTGGGATTTCTCGAGGTTCACGATTTAATCCTAATGTCTTTGTCAATTCCAGGATTGTTGACAGGTCCTCCAGACACTGCTTTTGAGACCTGCCCTGATGAGCCAGTCGTCCAGGTATAGGGAGACGTTTATCCCTTTCATGTGAAGGTTTTGTTTTACACATTTTTCATCAAGTCTGTGAAGACTTGGGAGCCGTAGAGGCGGAAACACATGGGCCCTGAACTGATAGATCCTTCCCTCGAACATGAAACGAAGGTACTTCCTTGACGAATGGTGAATCGGGACAGTGGAAAATATGCGTCTCGAAGATCTAGAGACGCCATCCAATCTCCTTGACGGAGAGCTGCAAGTACTGAGGCAGACGTTTCCATGCTGAACTTCTGTTGTTGTTACGAATTTGTTCAGCGAACTTACATCCAGTACCGGTCTCCATCCCCCCCCCCGAGGCTTTCGCTACGAGAAACAAGCGATTGTAAAACCCCGGGGAGCTTTGATCCAGTACCAGCTCTATTGCTCTTTTGTCCCACATCTGCTCCACCATTTGACGAAGAGTATCCATCAGAACAGGGTTCTTGTATCTGGCTGACAGTTCCCTCGGTGACGTTGTCAAGGGTGTATCTGTCCTTGAATGGGATATAATAACCCTTCTTGATTACTGACATTGACCAAGGATCGGATCCTATCTTCCCATGCTCCCGCAAAGAATTGTACCTACCTGGTGCTCCTAAACAAGGTGTCTGGAGGAAAGATTTCTCATTTTCCCTTCTTAAAGGGACGGAAGGCAGATCTTCCCCTTTTTTCAGTTGATTTCCTTCTGACGATGGAATCTAGAGCCTCCTCGAAAGGGTGCTGTTGTTGAGCTGGCTTAGAGGCTTTCTTTTCCTCACTAGCCGCAGGTCTATTCTTCCTTGTAGGATTGCCTTAAAAGATCCTGAGTGGCTTTCTCAGTTAGCGAATGGGCAATGTCTCTCACCAACTGCGAAGGAAATAAATGCTCAGAGAGAGGCGCATACAGCAAAGCGGATCTCTGCGAAGGCGAGACGGCCTTAGTGAGAAAGGCACTATGAACCGCTCTCTTCTTTAGTATTCCCGCACCGAAGAGGGAGCACACTTCCGCCGATTCCATCTTGAACCCCGCCTTATCGATGCATGTAAGGATGCTATGCAAGGTTTCAGGGCTTAGTTGTTCTTTTTCATGGGACTTCTTAGCAATGACCCCAAGGGAAAACCAATCTAGGAAGTTAAATACTTCTAAGGTATGAAAAAGTCCCTTGAGGAGATGGTCCATTTCCGAAAGACCCCACCATGTTGCTTTCGCTGAATTTAAGGCATGTCTCCTCGACGAGTCTACGAGACTGGAGAAGTCCGATTCAGCTGAAAACGGGCAGAGACAATCCATGTTTTCATCCCGTTTCGTACCATATGCCTCTCCTGCCCCTTAGTTTAGCGGGAGGCATGCAAAAGATCGTCCTTCCTAACTCCTTCTTAGTCTTGATCCAGGAGTCCAGAGATTGTAAGGCCCTTTTCATGGATATGGCGGTTTCATTTTCAGGAAAGACGAAGACTTGTGTGCCTTCGTACTTGAAAATAGAGAGCGAGGAGAAGGAGGAGCGGCTGGAGTCAATGCATCTCCATATTCTTCTAAGAGAAGAGCAGAAAGAACTTTGTAATTCGAAAGCTCTTCTCGGTTAGTAAACTTCGTCCTCCGAGACGTCATCTAAATTAATAGGATCGGAAGGAGAAGGCTCCCTCCCTCCTCTGTCTCCTCTCTTGTTTTATTTCTTCCTTTCCGAAGAAGAAGCACTTCTATAAGGAGATGGGCTAGGAGAGTAACTCTCTCCTTACGTTTATCATTAGGCGAGTCACGTATCACTGCTCTACGCCTGTTAGACTCCTGTCGGATGTCAAGCTCTTCACGAGGAGAATGCGCCTGGCGTTTAGCAGGAGGGGTATCTCGCTGAGAAATACTCCTGCGGACCTGGTAGGGAGTATCCATGTTTGGCTTCCTCAGAATGCTCCTGGCTCCCTGACAAGTCGTTACGACTCTTCGAATACTTCCTGCCGTTGGAAGGCCGCATTTCTCGGCTCCAAATACTACTGGCGACTTTTTAGGCCGTATAAGTCTCAGAATTATCCTGGCGCTTGGTGGCGCACGCGCTTACGAATACTCCTGGCGCCTGGTAAGAGTAAAAAGTCCAGAATACTCCTGGCGCCTGGGAGGAGTATCGAGGCCAGAGTAATCAAGGCGCTTGGCAGGAGTATCTCTTCCCGAATACTCCTGACCTACGGAAGGCGCATCTAGTTCCGAATACTCCTGAGGCTTGGATAGGAGTATCGCTCATGGAATGCGCCTTTCGAATAGCAAGTATATTGCGCTTAGCGGGCGCTATACTCCTATCAGGAGTTCTCTCTTCTCCAGTTGGCTCTTGTTGCTTGGATGAAGATCTGGGCCTAGAACGATCTACAGTAAAGTCAGGCTCTTTGCGCCTACTTGGCGCCTGGCCTCCTTGTTGGCGCCTGACGCTTGGTAGGAGTTATTCTTCCTTTCCCACATCTCGCCTGCCTAACGCACCGCTCCCCCCAGAGATGGCCGCTTGTGCGACAACTCCCCTGGAGGGTTCGTCGCGCCCGACAGGAGATCGGTATTTGGATCTCTTAATCGGAAGCCTGTCATCCTTTTTACGAGTAGGCTCTTTAGAAAGTACTCCTACCAAAGACGCTATTTGCTCCTGTACATTCATCAAAATTCTCCTGTCGAAGGCTCATTCGAATCAGGAGAAGGAGATCTGGAAGGCGCTCGAGAGTCTTTTCCCTTCCAAGGATCTAAATCCTTTCTAGCTTTCTTGATTACCGAAGGCGCCTCCTCTTCAGAGAAGCACTCGGGGCTAGTATTAAGCTCAGGTTCTTTCCAGTTCCTTTTTAGCGGACGTTGAAAGCTTCGATTCCTTCATCCTCTTCTCGGAGAAGGCGAACTAGAAGATGAAAAGCACTCACGAAGGACGCTTTTTCTATAGCTGTCCCTGGCAGTCTGAGATGTATACGATTCTGCCGAAGGGACGCCTGATCGTTGGGGATTCCCCAGGCACCCCCGTAAGGCTTTCGACTTTCCTTCTCCTCTGGCCAGGGAGCTTGGAAGAGGTCTAGGCCTGGGAGCGTCGCAGGGACGACCAGACGCCCCCTCCACTACCACTGGGGACACTAACATCACTCGAGAAACCACATTCACTTCTCTTACCTTTCCAATGCTTCCATTTTCCTCTTGCATTTTTTGAAGGGAAGCTCTGAGTTCCGCTATTTCTGAGGCGGAATCAGAGGGATAAACTTGTGAACGGGCTGAAAATAGAATGGGCATAGTTAAGAGAAGAAGAAGAAGCTACAGAACTACTAGACATTTTCCGGCTTTTGTAAGCCGCCTTCCTCTCTCGATCTTTCTCTAACTTCTTCAAGTAAGAAGTCAGATTCTTCATTCCATTTTTTTTGCGCACTCAATCTCTCACACTCGTTACACGTATTCTCAATTGAGCATTCAACCTTTCTACAACCACTGCATGTAGTGTGAGGATCTACCGAAGCTTTCGGAATCCTCACCTTACAGCCTTCATTCACACACACTCTGAAGCTAACACTAGAATCAGACATATTCACGAAAATCCAAAGCGAAGTCCAAAAACCAGTCCACGATAGCGAATGCCAAACAACGATCCAAGTACGTCACCAAAAAGTTCAGTCGAAAGATGATCAAAAGCGTTGTGAAAAAAGAATTCCAGTCAGGAGGAAGTAACAACAAATGTTGATACTACCGGCGACAGAGAGAATCTGATTAGAAAACGGGAATAGTTCCTAGTCCTGCTACCCAGAGCAGGGCGGTAGATCACCTGACTACCTGTAGCGAGTGCCGCGAAATTTGAATTTCTGTCGGGGACATGACGGAGTCGATAGCTATGTATATATCTGACAGGTAAGTTGAATGTATGAAATCTGGTTCTAGAAGGTAATGGTTCCTATTCCTGCCATCCAGCGGCGGGACGGTAGATCACCTGACCTACCTACCTGTAGCGTGTGCCGCGAAATTTGAATTTCTGTCGGGGACGACGGAGTCTATAGCTAAGTATATATCTGACAGGTAAGTTGAATGTATGAAAACATTTTTTTACATCATCGTGTTACGAATTCATGCATCATTTTGTGATATTTTTTCTGTGTTGCTTTGATCGTTTTACAATGTGTTACAGTGGTCCCCCCGTATTCGCAGGGGATGCGTTACCAGGACCCCCCCGTGAATAGTTAGAATCCGCGAATGTTTGGAACTCCTATAAAAATGCTAAAAACAGCCTATTTTGTTAGTTACAACTCAAGAAAAACCCACTAAAAATTTTCCTACATGGTTTTTTTAATAGTTTTATCACAAAAAGTGCATTTTATGATGAAATCCATCAAAAAAACCAGGAATTTGTGGATATTTATCATAGAAAAATACCGCGAATGCGTGAATTTTCCGCGAATAATGCAGGGAAACGTTCCCGAGAGAAATCCGCGAATGTGTGAGTCCGCGAATCTGGAGAACGCGAATACGGGGGGTCCACTGTATATATCAAAATGATTGCAATTTAGTGTACAATACAACGAATAAAAAGTAACTCGTTAGCTTTAACTGTTTTTTGCACAGCTCGATTTGAATACAATTATGTATGAATTTTTTTTTTCGCTACCATATATCGCATTATTTATATATGATAGATATCTTTTTTCATTTCTGATGGTTGCATACTAAACTTCAGGCAATGACAAAAAAAGGAGCCAAAAATGGACTCTTAATCTTGAAAACTAAGCACGCTGTGATTTTAAAAAAAATTATTTTTTCCGCTTCCATGCTCACTCCAAACCCGCCTCGGCATACGAGAGACGTTTTGGTTTTTAGGGCTTAGGCGTAAGAGGATTAATATCCTGCTCTATTTGTGTCGCTTGAAAAGCCCCCACACCATGAGGTGGGCATTAGTGTAAAGGACCTCAAGGTTTGTACAATCAGGAAAAATAGTTTACTTTAAAAAATTGTGATTTGTTCCTACAGCACATACAACAAAAAGACTCGCTTATTGGAGGGAGGAATCTAAGCGAGTACCTAGAACTGACTGCAGTTTAACACACCTGGGCTACTCCTGGTCGAAAAAGTGAGAAGTGCCACGCCCTGAAAAACTGACCATAGTATAAGAATTGAGAGATCAAGAGTCAGCCTTCTGGGCCTTTTTTAAATGTATGAGAAAATTGTAACTCATATGAAAAAAGGCAGGGAAGAATATTAAGAGTTGGAGGCATTAGGGTAAAGATCTGAGAAGGTTGCCTAATTGCCAGAATCTCCTCCTTCTCCCTTGCTAGAAGAGGGTGTAGGAAGTCTCTGCGCAAGATTCTTAGGGGGGGGTTGGGCGGAGGCCACCTTCTTCTTCTCGGCTGGGGGCCCTTGGAAGTTGAAGGGGAAGAGGCGGCAGAAGATGACAATGACACCTTCCTCTTCTTCCTGGACTTCTTCGCGAACTTCCTCCGGACAACCGACAGGTCCTCTATCCAGAATGGAGTTGGGGCACTTACGGTAGCAACACGGCTCAACTGCACCTGTCTGGAGGAACCTACGGAAGGAGCAGCACTACCTAGGGCAGGTACAGAGAACAGCAGGCATAGCAACGGCTACAGTGGGTGGTCAAGAGGGGAGCTCTTCGGGCACTCAAAAAGTCAGGGGGCGGGGCGAAGACAGCAAACCCAGGCGGCGGCGGAGGAACCATCTCCTTCCGCGGCACGTAAGTCAGCGGGGCTTGTACAGTGGCTGAAGGGGTTACCGTTGTCACATGCACCAGGTGCGGTATACCCTGGTGTAGAGAGAGTGGTGGTTGTCATCGTCACCACCCCGTGATTCACTGGGGCCACAGCCAGGTATCAGCCCCTGGATACTGGGAGTGCCCGGAAGACTCAGTGAGTGCCACATCTGTTAAAGGTCTCCACCTGCAGAGGCAGACACGCCTGGGGAAGCAACAGCCGGGTTAATATGGGGGGTTCTTGTTCACTCAGAGGGGGAAAGATCCCACCCTGAATGGACCGAAGACCCCGAGTACAACTCCAGGTTGGGGTGTCACGCTCCTTCCTCTGCGTTCGACAGATCGAGTGAAGAGGCGGAGGGGGACACATCCCCTGAAGGGGAGAGAGCCATACGCGGGAGCTGCCTGGGAGGGAGGAAGGAAGACGACGTGTCACCAGAGGGTGTTGAGGGAGAGCTTTCCGACGACACTTGGTGACTTTACGTGGTTTCCTCCTCTTCTCATAAAGCTCCCACTGCTCCTCCGACCAGGATACAAAAATCAAAAGGTACGGCCTGAGAGCATTCACGCCCTTGGCACCACATACACAAAAAATGAGGGTCCACAGCATCACTGGACCTGAATGCCCCACACTTACAGCCCTCCACTCCAGGGCACACTCTCCAGTTGGATAGGGGCGAGGGGGGGCGGGGGCTCTCACTTCGTGGGCTTGCATGGTCTTCCAGCGATGCAAATCCACAAATAAATAACGAAAATAAAGAAAGTACTTACAAGTCCACACACACTAAGTAATACACAAAGAAAAAGCGCAGAAGTAAGCAGCTCAATGTTGAACATCAACAAATCTCGCAACAGAGGCGGGCAGAGAGGCGAACACACGTCTACACCTGACAGTTACTGCCGAACTACCTTATTAGTAAATCTTACGACCGGTCCAGCTGGCGCTGAATAGTAATAATTCCTTATGTAAAGAACCGAGGGTTTGTATTATGTGTCGGAACAAATGTAATGTTTACTTGAATGGCACAACCCCTCCCAAAAGTACAGTGTTCAAGTACCTGCCCCAACCGCAGCAAATTAATGTTAAAACATGCAGCAAAAAGTGGAAAATAGCCTACCTTGGTAAACATAAGATTGGCAATAAAATGATATTGTTATTTTACAATAAAGTTTTGTACATACTTACCTGGCAGATATATACATACTTAGCTTACGTCTCTGACGTCACGACAGAATTCAAAACTCGTGGCAAACGCGACAGGTAGGTCAGGTGATACTACCTTACCCGCTGGCTGGGGGTGGCGGGTGTATGAACCAATCCCACTTTCCAGTCAGATTTTCTCTTCCACCTGTCTCCTGAGGGGAGGCTGGGCGGGCCATCAATCGTATATATCTGCCAGGTAAGTATGTACAAAACTTTATTTGTAAAATAACAATATCATTTTTGTACATGAACTTTCCTGACAGATATATACTTAGCTGATTGACACCCTTGGTGGAGGGTAAGAGACAGATAACTAACAAGGAAAAAGGAAACAACAATCTGTTGTAGGGTACTAAAAACCTTCCGGTTCTTACCTGATTAGGCTGAAGACTTCATAGGTACTGTCTATTAGTCTGCATAGCCTGAAGAGCTACGGCGAGGGCGTGACCTACAGCTGAAAAGACTCTTGGGTCTACCAAAGGGATTTGATATCCGCTTACTCAGTAGAATCCAAGTCGGATCATGTCAAAGGGGATTTGCCCTCTTATATGACAGAACCTGTCCACTACCATTGCAGGGAGCTCCAACACAAACCCGATCACCTAACCACTCTAATGTTGTTAGCACTACGAACAGAAAGAGATGCCTACCTGCATCATCTTTCATACAACCATAAAAAACACAATACAAAATCAGGGGAAAAAACTACAAAGGATATGTTTCAGCTCCCTGCCCCAGCACCAAATCCGCCGATACATACGGGCCTAACGTGAAGCACTTGTCGTACGTAATTTTGACGTCTCTCAGGTAGTGGTTAGCGAATACTGAATTGCATCTCCAGAATGTTGCTTTCATCAGATTCTGAAGTGACATATTCTTATTGAAAGCCAAGGAAGTGGCAATGGCTCTTACTTCATGAGCCTTGACTTTCAAGAGCTTGAAATGATCTTCATCACAAGCAATATGTGCCTCTTTCACTAGACTTCTAATAAAGAAAGACAGTGCATTTTTAGACAATGGTCTACTGGGGTCCTTTACAGAGCACCATAGTCTATCCTTAATGCCCTTAAGAGTCTTCTTCCTCTGAAGGTAATACTTTAAACTCCTAACAGGGCAAAAAGTCCTCTCAGGTTCTTCCCTACAAGGGCAGCTAATCTAGAACCTCAAAACTCCTTGGCCAAGGATTTGAGGGGTTCTCGTTCTTGGCAAGAAAAGAAGGAAGGAAGGAACAAATCACGGAATCTCCTTTGAAACCTACCCTTCCTTCTAGGGCATGAAGCTCACTAACCCTCTTGGCGGATGACAAAGCCAGGAAAAACAGAGTCTTCTTTGTAAGGTCTTTGAAGGAAGCTAACTGGGGTGGTTCAAACTTCGAGGACCTCAGGAACCGAAGAACCACATCCAGATTCCAACTTGGAATCTCAGCCGAGACTTTCTTGGATGTTTCGAAAGATCTTAACAGATCATGCAGATCTTTGTTGTCCGAGATGTCCAAGTCTCTGTGCCTGAATACAGCAGCTAGCATGCTACGATAGCCTTTGATGGTTGAAACTGCCAGACCGCATTTTTCCCTGAGGAAAACAAGGAAGTCTGCGATTTGGGTCACAGAGGTACTGGAAGAGGAAAGCTTCTGGTTTCTGCACCAACGACGAAGGACGTCCCACTTCGACTGGTAGACTCTAAGGGTAGAAGGCCTTCTCGCTGAGCGATAGCCTTAGCAGCCTTTGCTGAAATCCCTTCACTCTGACAAGACTTTTTGACAGTCGAAACGCCAGTCAGATTTGAGAGCGGGGAGGTTTTTTTGTGATACCTGTCGAAGTGGGGTTGTCTGAGCAGATCTACTCTTTGTGGAAGTGCTCTTGGGAAGTCCGCCAACCATTCCAGTACCTCTGTGAACCAATCTTGGGCAGGCCAGAACGGAGCTACCAGCGTCATCCTTGTCGCTTCTGAGGTCGCAAACTTCTTGAGGGTTTGTCCCAGTATCTTGAAGGGAGGAAAGGCATAAACGTCCAGACCTCTCCAGTCTAGTAGAAAAGCATCCACTGTCATGCTCCTGGGTCTGAGATCGGGGAGCAGTAAAAGGTCTATCCTCGCGTTCTTTGCTGTCGCGAAGAGGTCGATGTGAGGTCTGCCCCACATTCTCCAAAGGTCCTGGAAACAAACTTTGAGTGAAGAGGCCACTCCGAAGGAAGGACTTGATTCTTTTCTGCTCAGGAGGTCGGCCCTGACGTTCTTTCTCCCTGTACGAATCTGGCGAGGAGTCTGATCTTCCTCGCCTGAGACCATAGCAGAAGGTCCTTTGCTGTTTCGTACAGGGAGAAGGAGTGCGTCCCCCCCTGCTTCCTTATGTACGCCAAGGCTGTGGTGTTGACCTGAACTATAGCATTTAGGATGTGGGGCTCAAAAGCCATCCACACTGCCATCAACTCTTTCTTGTTGATGTGCCAGGACACCTGTTCCCCCTCCCAGGTGCCTGACACTTCTCTTGACCCGAGCGTCGCTCCCCAACCTGCTTCCGACGCGTTGGAAAACAACACTTGGTTGGGGTCGGCATGTGCAGAGACAGACCTTCTGCAAATCAGAAAAGGTCCTTCTTGATTCCCCTTGTGATCTTGAAGGAGAACTCCAGATCTTGTGAGAGACTCCAATTCCGGTAAAGAAAGAACTGGAGAGGTCTGAGATGCAAACCTTCTAGAGAAACGAATTGCTCCAGTGAGGAGAGTGTCCCCAACAGACTCATCCACGTCCCCTCGACTGTGCATGCATCTTTCTCTAGGAAGGTCAGTCAGTTTCTCGCAGCAATGAGCTACCCTCTCTGGTTGACGGATACGCCCGAAAATCCGAAAGAAACCATTCCGAACATCCCCAGAAAATAAATCTGCTCTTGACTGGGGGATTAACTGCGGACTTCTGGAAACGTTCACCAAAAGTCCCAGAGAACACTTGCCAAAGTAAGGGTTCTTCTGTAGGTCCAGACATCTTTCTTGTGACTTTGCTCTGATCAGCCAGTCGTCGAGATAGAGAGACACCCTCACTCCCTCCAAATGTAGCCACTGCGCCACATTCTTCATTAAACCCGTGAAAACTTGAGGGGCTGTCGAGAGGCCGAACACAAGGCCCTGAATTGTAGATCCTCCCTCCCATCATGAATCTCAGAAACTTCCGTGAAGAAGGATGGATAGGCACATGGAAGTAAGCGTCCTGAAGATCTAGGGACACCATCCAGTCCCCTGGACGAAGAGCAGCCAACACTGAAGAAGTCATCTCCATGGCGAACTTCCTCTTTTCTACAAAGACGTTCAGGGCGCTTACATCCAGAACCGGTCTCCATCCTCCTGAGTTTTTGGGGAAACTAGGAAAAGTCGGTTGTAAAAACCCGCAGAAAGAGGATCTTTCACTAGTTCTATAGCCTCTTTCTCTAACATAGAATCTACTGCTAGAGTATAGGGCTTGATTCATGATGGGTCCTTGTACTTGGCCACCAACTCCCTCGGAGTCGTCGTCAACGGTGGTCTTGAGGTGAAGGGAATGAGGTAGCCTTTGCGGACAATCGAAAGTGACCAGTTGTCCGCCCCTTTCTGGGCCCAGACGTCGGCAAACTTCAGTAGTCTGGCACCCACTGATGTCTGGAGAACTTGTATACTATTTCTTCCCTCTGATGGATCTAGAGAAGGTCTTCCCTCTCTTAACGGGTCTAGATCCTCTAGAGGAAGAAGCTCTGGCAGGAGGGCCTCCTCGAAAGGGCTCCTGCCTCAAGGGAGTCTCTTTCTTGGTCTTGGCCTGGAAAGAAGTACGAGGCTTCCTGGCAGACTGAGCTAGCATGTCTTGTGTAGCCTTAGCCGAGAGGGCACTCGAGACGTCTTGTATGATCTTCTTGGGGAAGAGTAGAGGTAAGAGTTGCGCGTAAAGAAGAGAGGCTCTCTGCGCATGTGATACTGATTTCGTCAGGAACGAACAGTATACCGATCTCTTCTTAATCACTCCCACTCCGAAAAGGGAAGCGACTTCACTAGAGCCATCTCTCACTGGCTTGTCCATACAAGTGAGAACACTGTTAAGATCCTCAGGTGAAAGGGAATCCGGGGTCTGCGTCTTTTTGGCCAAAACTCCTAATGACCAGTCTAGGAAGTTGAATACTTCCAGGACCCGGAACATTCCCTTCAACAGGTGGTCAAGCTCATTCATCCCTCATGTAGTCTTAGCAGACATGAGGGCAGAGCGTCGAGAGGAATCCACCAGTGAAGAGAAGTCCGAGTCCGCTGATGAGGGAAGAACGAGGCCCAAGGGTTCTCCTGATTCATACCAGAACCTTAACTTCCCAGTCAGCTTGGAAGGAGGGAAAGAGAACACTGTCTTCCCTTTCTCTTCCTTAGAGAGAAGCCATTTGCCAAAACCTCTAAGAGCCTTCTTCATGGAGATGGTAGGTTTCATCCTGACACAATATGAAACCTTCGAAGTTTTAGAGGTTGAAAATAACGAGATAGGCGAAGGAGGAGCGACAGGAGAAAGGGCATCTCCAAATTCTTGAAGCAGCAAGTCTGTTAACCTCTTGTAGGAGGAAACAGCGGAATCCTTAGGGACTTCTTCTTCCGAAGGCTCCTGTTCTTCCTCAACCGAAGAACCCTCACGATCCTTATGAGGATAGGTGGTCTTGTCGGAAGAAGTGCGTCCATCCTTGGAGGTGCGTCTGGAAGAAGTCTGACATCTGACAGGGGAAGTCAAAACTTCCGGAGAGCGCCTGCTTGGAGAAAAGCGTCTATCAGGCTCTTGGCGCCTGTCCAAAGGAGAGCGGCTGCCTGGCGAAGAGCGCCTGCTATGTGAGAAGCGCCTACCAGGCTCTTGGTGCCTGACGCGAGGAGAGCGGCTCTCTGGCGACGAGCACCTACTTGGGGAGAGGCGTCTGCCAGGCTCCCAGCCCCTAACTTGAGGAGAGCGAAAAACAGGTGAAGAGTGCCTGCCAGGAGAAACGCGCCTACCAGGCTCTTGGCGTCTGCTAAGCGAAGAGCGGCTGACTGGAGAAGAGCGCCTGTCCGTCGTAGGGTACCTGCCAACAGGAGAGAGGAAGCCTGACGGGGAGCGGCTACAAGGAGAAAAGAGCCTACTATGCTCTTGGCGCCTGCCGAAGGGAGAGATCCTGTCTCGAGACGAGCGCCTGCTGGGAGAGGCTCGCCTATGAGAAGCCTGTTCCTTGTCTGACTGAGAAACGATGTCAGCAGGAGAGCGCCTGTCCGTTGAAGAGCGCCTCATGCTAAAATCCAATCCTGGAGAGAGGGCGGCTTCCGAAGAATAGCGTAAAGCAGGAGAAGGGCGCCTGGACTTCTTTAACGGGAGCAATACGTCCTTCTTATGACGAGAAGTCACAGTCAAGGAGTCAGCCAGAGCCGAAATCTGCGCCTGCAGATTCGCCAAAATACGAGCGGGAGACTTCACAAAATCCTTAACGGGAGACGAGGCTCGGTCCCTACTAGGAGAACAATACTCCAAAGATCTCCTAGGTTTCTTCACTTCTACATCAGGCTCTTCCGAAAAAACTTCAGGGCTGGAGGGAAGGGCGGAAGGAGCCTGCCAGGCTCTCTTTGACGGGCGCGAGGCTTCCGAGGAGCTCCAACCACGCTTAGGAGAAGGAGAAGGCGAAGACGAGAAACATTGTCGTAAAACTTCTCTCTTGGCGCGATCCAAGGTAGCCTGGGAACGTACATCAGGCGCTACCGAGGGGACGCCTGACCGGTGGGGGTTCTCCCTAACCTTCCTACGGCTGTCGACTTTCCTCCTCCACTGGGACTGGGAGTCTGGAAGAGGTCTAGGCCTAGAAGCTTTTTGAATGGGTGTGACCCCATTCGAAAGGAAAGAACACATTTGGGCCCTTTTCTTCAGGATTCCCGCAGAGAAAAGAGCCGCTAGCTCGTTTGACCCGTCTCGAAGAGCTTCGTCAATGCAAGACATCAGGTGAACAAGCTCTTCCATATCAGCAGACTTGAAGGTTTCTATTTTCTTCCCCAAAGATCCCAGAGTCCAGTCTAAGAAATTAAATACCTCGAAGGTTCTAAAAATCCCTTTGAAGAGGTGGTCCATTTCAGAGGTAGACCAAAAAACCTTCGTCTTTCCCATGACCATCCGACGAGAAGAGTCCACAAGACTCGAGAAGTCCCCTTGGGAAGAAGCGGGAACTCCCATACCGAGAGCTTCTGCAGTATCATACCAGATGCTAGATCTGGACGCTAATCTGGCCGGAGCAAATGAGAAAGCTGTCTTTCCTTGGTCTCTCTTCGTGTCCATCCATTCCTTCAAAATTTTCAACACTCTCTTTGAAGAGCGTGATAACACCATCTTTGTAAAGTCGGACTTCTTAATTGCCTTCCCTAGAGTGAACTCTGAAGGTGGGGAACGAGGGGCAGCTGGAACAAAGTTTTCCGGAAAAAGTTCCGTGAAAACTTTCTTAAGTCTTTTCAATTCTGACGAAGGCTATAGATCTCTTTGATTCTCTTCGTAGGAAAAGTCTTTCATCGGACGAAAAGGAGAAGGGGGGGGTCATCCTTCCCTTCTTCCGCTCGACCCATAACCGACGTCGCCATGTCATGTTTCGTCGGTGCTTCCGAAGAATATTCTTGACGCTTGCAAGTGTCCTGGCGTCGAGAATCCTGACGCTCGGCTTCCTGGTGTCGAACTTCTTGACATTCGGCGTCATGCTGATCAAGTACTTGACGTTCGGCATTTTGGCGTTCAGCTTCTTGACGCTCGGCGTCCTGGCGTCCAGCCTCTCAACGCTCGGCGTCTTGGCGTCCAGCCTCTCGACGCTCAGTGTCCTGGCGTCCAGAAACTTGACGCCTGGCGTCCAGAATCTTGACGCTTGGCGTCCTGGTGTCCAGAATGTTGACGCCTGGCGTTCAGGCTCTTGACGCTCGGCGTCCTGTTGTTCAGAATATTGACGTCTGTCGTCTAGGTGCTGAAAACCTTGATGCTCTACGTCCTGGCATCCAGCGTTTAGAGGCATGTCATCCTGGCGTCCAGCTTTTCATCCAAGCTTTTAACGTATGCTGCGCTTGGCATCCTCTTTGCTTATAGTAGGCTGATAAGCCTGCATTAAAGAGGAGAGCTTCTGCTGCAAATCTTGCAGTAAGGAAATCTGCAGATCTTCTTGCTGCTGGGGACAGACTGGGGAAGCCGCAACTTCAATCTCTCTCTCTTCATCCTGTTCGGTGAGAGACGAACGTCCTGAAGACGAACGCCAATCCGCAGGAGGAGCTGGAGCATTAACTGAAGGCATCCAATCGTCCAATACTTCCTGTCCTCCTACCAAAGACGACGGCCGCCTGTGCGACATCTTGCGTCTTAGCTTGGTAGGGGAGCAAGCATCGGAGTCGAAATAGAAGCGTTCAGGAGTTGCAGCACGCACCAAAGGCCTCCCTTCTTCCGATACTTCCTTTCCTCCTACCAAAGACGACGGTCGCCTGTGCGACATCTTGCGTCTTAGTTTGGTAGGAGAGCAAGCATCGGAGTCGAAAGAGAAACGTTCCGGAGTTGCTGCCGGCACCGAAGGCCTCCCAACCTCTGACATTTCCTTGCCTCCTACCAAAGACAACGGCCGCCTGTGCGACATCTTGTGTCTTGGCTTGGTAGGAGAGCAAATTTCGGAGCTGAAAGGGAAGCACTCCGGGCTGCTCCAATGACTACATCCTGGCAGTTCTTGACACTTGGCATCCTGCTCTACTGGATACTGTCTTTTCAGGGGCCTAGATTTCGAAGTCTGACGCCAGTCCCGTCTGGGTACTGCGTCGCCAGACGACGAAGAAAAACACTTTAACTTCGCCTTTCCAATGGCGAGGGTGAGCGTCCTGGGATTCATCAACAGGTACGCTCGAGGGGATGGCCGCTCGGGAGCTAAAACCTCTCGCCTCCCTTCGTCGGTCGACATTCCTTCTCACAGGGGTTGGTGAGCTTGGAAGCAGTCTAGGACTAGGAGCAAGACAGATCCGAGCGGGCGCACCCTCCACTGCACTTGCACTTTTTATATCACTAGCCACTTTCAGATCTCTCACAATAGACCACAATTTTTCCCTATCCTCTGCAAGGGATTCTACCCGTTGTTCAAGGGCTTGAATGGCTGTCATCATGTCCTTTAATGTTGGACTCTTACCTGTTTCCATAGTTGGATCTGGTACTGCTACTACAGACGAAGGATCAAAAGGTTCATTGAAGGATAGAGAACTGTCTATTCCTTGACTATCTCTGGAGGAGCGAGACATAGTACTCTTCGCTCTCCTTATTCTATCCTTCTCTAATTTTCACACATAGCAGTAATACTAAACCCATTCAGTCTCAGGCAAGTCCACACATTCATTACACCTATCACCCAACTCACAAATTTTACCTCTACATTTGCTACAAATAGAATGAGGGTCTATCGAGGCTTTAGCAAACCGAGTCTTGCAACCTCTCACACACATTCTCACACTCGATGCAGTCAGTCATGTTGGGAATTATCAAAAGAGAGATCAAACAAGCATCCAAATCAAGCGAAAGCCAAAGCCAAAGTGTACTTCACCAAATCAACTGCAAAAAACACGGGCTAAGCGAGCGAAGTTCCAACGATGTCACCGATAGCGGCGGCAGGGAAGATCTGAGGAATAGTTGTAATGGTTCTACATACCTGGGTAGAGGGCGCACAGGTGGTACACCTGACTACCCAATCGGCGATTGCCGCGAGTTTTGAAATTCTGCCATGACGTCAGGGACGCAAGCTATATATATAACTACCAGGTGAGTTAGATGTTTAAAATGTTACCATCACAGAAACTGTTTCAATCTATAGGTAGCTGGGTATATATTTCCTACTTATGTTTGTCCCACCAATGGTGATCAAAACTTAGGTAAACCATAAGCATGGCATAGCTAAGTAAGGGAGACAATTTGGGAAAATAGGCCCGGCTATATTCACATTTTTGAGATCAAATCATACATTAACCCTTAATGGACGGATTGATCCTGGGAGTGGTAATAACAGGTTTGGGGTGGTGGACAGATTGATCCTGTAGATAAACAAAATTACTCGTCATCAATTTGGAAAGAATTGGGAGGGAGAGGTGCCAATACTTTTATAGCCCATAAAATCACTAATGGCAACTTTTACACAGGCTAAAA
Organism: Macrobrachium nipponense; assembly: GCF_015104395.2. Classification (NCBI taxonomy): domain Eukaryota; kingdom Metazoa; phylum Arthropoda; class Malacostraca; order Decapoda; family Palaemonidae; genus Macrobrachium; species Macrobrachium nipponense. The sequence continues at coordinate 48,258,525 of NC_087205.1, read as the reverse complement.
TCACGAGTGTGGGCAGCTCAGGACTTCAGTATTGCTTGTGACTTGAAGGGAGAATGTTGTCTCTCTCTCTCACATGGCGCTTTTGTGTATATTTGCTAGTAAACATACCAAGGAGTTGCTGTTGTTTTTTGTTCGTCTTTTACGATATGTTGGTCATAAATGTAATTTTACTAAGAACAGTGCAAATATTAGAAAAAACATGTAAAAGTAAAAAAAAGTTACTGAATCTTCATTCTCAGTAAATTTACATAAATATTTTTCAACAAATATGCTAAGAATTTGTTACTGCTTTTATTTCTTATCTGTTTTGATATTGTTAGTAATTATAATTTTACAAAGTAAAAATGAAATTTTCATTATTAAAATGAAGTTTTATTGTATACTTACCGAACAATTATACAGCCGTGATTTCCACGAGCGGCAGGATACTAAATTCAAATTTAGTGCGTAGGCGTCGCCAACACTGGTGGTGATGACGTCATCTCCCTCCACTCGCGGGAGAACCAGGTACAACTGCCCAGGTGAATCCAATTCTTTCTGCCCGTCCGTCCACCTAAGGGGAGGAGGGTGGGTATAATCATAATTGTTCGGTAAGTATACAATAAAACTTCAATTTTAATAATGAAAATTTCATTTTTATTGTAGTGTCTTACCGAACAATTTATACAGTTGATTACACATTTATGGAAGGTGGATTCATGGACCACTAGTATTTCTAAATGGTTACATTTATTACAATACCAGTAAACACTCAAGGTGACTGTTGTACCTTACCTTGTAAGAGAGCTACAGCAGACTGTTACTGCCTCTGGTCGGTGCTCTTCTTACTATTGTAGAGGAATTGGAATTGACCAAAGTTAGCCTCTACAGGAGTGGAATCCTTCCGTAGTTCAAGCGAGTCAAGGCTGACTGACGGAGGATAGTAACAACAAAGATTGCCCTTGCCTGGGCTAAGACCAGAAATTCAATCATACAAAATATTGTCACCAACACCACATTTAAAAATATATATACCCAACCATTGTAAAATCTGACCTAACAGACTGGTGAGTATCCCAGGTACTCAGTTACCCCCAGCTTCCCTTGAACTCGACAACCTATTCAAGGTGAAAAGTTAGCATAGAGGTGACGACCCCTGTGCCGTTTCTCCCAACACCATGCCAGAAACCGCCACCGGACCTAACGTTTTACAATTCTCGAAAACCGTTTCTATCTCTTTGAGATAATGACTCGCAAAAACCGAATTCGATCTCCAGAACGTGCTCTGAAGAATCGAAGCTAAAGATAAATTCTTTCTGAATGCTAAAGAAGTTGCCACTGCTCTAACCTCGTGAGCTTTAACTCTCAGAACGGAAAGATTGTCGTTCTCGGACTGCGAGTGAGCTTCCCTGATAAGCTCTCTAATAAAGAACGATATAGCATTCTTAGAAAGAGGACGAGAGGGATTTTGAACTGAGGTCCAGAGCTTAGAAGATTGTCCTCTAATACCCTTAGTGGCAAAACAGATACTGCTTAATAGCCCTGACTGGACATAAGAGCCTTTCTTCCTCCTCATGTCCAACCAAATCAGATAAGTTCCTTACCACAAAACTCCTCGGCCAAGGATTAGAAGGATTCTCATTTTTGGCTAGAAAGGTCAAAGATACCGAAAATACAGCATTGCCTTGAGAGAAACCGACTCTTTTGTCTATAGCGTGCAATAACTTCGCTGACACGCTTAGCAGAAGCGTAGTGCAATAAGAAAAGTGCCTTCTTAGTCAAGTTCCTGAGTGAAGCCGACTTCAAAAGGCTCAAACGGTGGCCCCATGAGGAAACTTAAGCACCACATCTAAGTTCCAAGCCACTGTATCCTGCGGGAGCTTAGTGGTTTCGAAAGACCTAATGAGGTCCGACAGATCTGAATTGGAGGAAATACCAAACCTTGATGTCGAAAAAAAACCGAAGAGAGCATGGCTCTATATCCTCTGATCGTCGAAGGAGCCAGTTTTTAAGTTTCTAGAGTTCCTAATATAAGAAAATCTGCTATTTCTGTTAAAGAGGTCGCAGAAGTAGGAGCTTTAGCACTTCTACACCACTCTCTCGAAGATTCTCCACTTTCCCTTGATAGAGTTTGTTAGAAGACACTCTCCTACAACGAGCGATAGCTTCTGCAGCTCTTCTTGAAAACCCTTTCGCTCTGACAAGATCCGGACAGTCTGAACCCTGTCAGAGCTAGAGCGGACAAGTTTTGGTGGAACCTCTTGAAGTGAGGTTGTTTGAGAAGCCACTCTCTGAAATAAGAAGTCTGGGGAAGTCTACTAACAACTGGAGAAGGTCCGGGAACCACTCTTTCCTGGGCCAAAAGGGAGCGATTAACGTTAGTGTTACATTGCTGTGCGACATGAAACTTGTTTCAGCCCCTCTCTTATTGACCGAACGGCGGGGAATTGCAATAAGCTTCCAGACCCAGAACCAAAAAAGCCAACCAAGCATTGCGTCCAACCGACCAAGCAGAGGATTGGGACTGGAAAAAAAGAACGAGGAAGGAACGGTTGTTTTCCTTGATGTCGCGAACAAGGTCTATTGACGGTCGTCCCCCAAAGGCGCCCAAAGTTTCTGGACAAATCTTGTTGTCCAAAGTCCACTCCAGAGGTAACACTTGCTGTTGACGACTTAACTCGTCCGCCAGGACGTTCATCTTTCCCGGAACAAATCTCGGGACTAGCTGAACCTTCGCTTCGTTTGACCACAGGAGGAGATCCTGGCTACTTCGTATAGAGAGAAAGACTGAGTACCCCCCTGTTTCCGCACGTACGAGAGAGCCGTGGAGTTGTCGGAATGCACTGCCACTACCCGACCTTCTACTAAGCTCCGAAACTGTCTGAGCCCCAGGAAAATTGCTAAAAGTTCCTTTACATTTATGTGGAACTTCTTCTCCTTCTCCGACCAAGCTCCTGAAGTCCGTTGATTTCCCAGCAGGGCTCCCCAACCTGTGTCCGATGCGTCGGAAAAAGAACTGTAGGTTCGGGAGGATGGGTCGTAAATCTAACCCTTCTTCCAACCTTGCTCGAGAGAGCCACCACCTTAGGGTCCTCTTTTATTTGATCTGTGACAGGAAAGGTAATCGAGTCTGGTTGTGTCTTCCTGCACAAGAGGCTCTCAGGAAAAACTGCAGAGGTCTCATGTGCGTCTTCCCAACGTCACAAATTTCTCCACTGACGTCAATTTGCCCAGGAGCCTCATCCACTGATTGGCAGAACTTACCTTTTTGTCCAAGAACTCCTGAACTGTCTCCAGGGACAGCCTTGAACCCTCTTCGGGGACAGAAACGCCCGAAAAACTTGAGCATTCAGAATCACCTCAAATAAAGGAGGCTCTGAGATGGAACCAACTGGGACTTCTGTTGTTGACCAGAATTCCTAACTTTCTGGCAATGCAAGATCCAGAGTTGTTCCAAGGTCCTTCATGCACCGACTCTCTGATTCCGACCGAGAAGCCAATCGTCCAGATAGAGGGAGATTCTTACTCCTAATATGCAGCCAGCTTCCTATCGGGGATAGAACCCTGGTGAAAACTTGAGGAGCGGTCGCTAGTCCGAAGCAAAGCGCCCGAAACTGAAACACCTTGCCTTCGAACATGAACCTCAGGTACTTCCGAGATTCGCGATGTATCGGAATATGAAAATAAGCGTCTTGCATGTCCAGAGAGACCATCCAATCCCCCTGTCTGATGGACTCCAGAACCGACCGAGTGGTCTCCATATGAAATTTTGTTTTCTGGACATGCAAGTTCAGGGCGCTCACATCCAAAACCGGCCTCCAGCCCCCTGATGACTTGGGAACTACAAAAAGGCGATTGTAAAAGCCTGGAGGAAAATCCCTTCTATCTGTTCTTTCGCTTCTTTGAGAACAAGCGCTTCCACTTCTGCGGCTATAGCGCCAGAAATTTGTTCTGAGCCCGGAGAGTATGCCCTGGAATGGAATTGGCACAGGGTGAGAGCGAGGGAGGTGCAACGAGAGGAATACGATAGCCGAACTTGAGTACTTGCACTACCCAGGCTTCTGTCCTCTGTGTTTTCCCATTCCTCCCAAAACAGAGCCAGCCTGGCTCCCACTGGTGCATGAAGAACCGAGCTTTCATTTGGAAGGTTTGTTAACCTTGGCCGAGGCCTTAGAATGAGGTCGCAAATTCGACTTCGGCTGAAAGAAGCGCTTGGGTTTTCTCCCTCGAAAAGGCGCTTGGGCCAGAGGAGAAACCGAAGGAACAGTCTCCAAAGAAGCTTTACGTCTCTTAGTAGAACTGTGCCAGTAAATCCGAAGTAGATTTCTTATCTAGCGCAGACGAAATTGACAACACTACATCGTCTGGTAAGAGGTTATCTTTCACAAAAGGAGCAAAAAAGAGAGCAGACTTCTGTTGGGAAGTAACCCTTTTAGAAGCAAAGGAGAACCAAAGTTGCCTTTTCTTAAGGGTACCAAAGGCGATGAGCGAAGCTAACTCATCACATCCATCTCTAATGGATTTGTCCGCACAGGACAGAACACCAATCCAATCCTCCGCTAACTCCTGAGAAAGAGAAGGACAGTCTTCGATCTTGGCCGCTAAAGCGCCAATAGTCCAATCAAGGAAGCTAAAGACTTCCAAAAGTTTAAATTGATTTCTTTACAACGTGGTCCAACTCAGGCGCTGTAAAGAAAACTTTTTGCTGCGGCGAAAGCAGATCTTCTAGAGGAGTCGATAAACTGGAGAAGTCTCCCTGGGAGGAGGCAGAAACTCCCAGAGAAGGAGCTTCCCCAGTACATAAAACCTATACCTCTTACGAAGCAACTTAGAGGGAGGGTAAGCAAAAAGAGCCTTCCCTAAGTCTCTTTCCATAGACATCCATTTTTCAGTCTCTTTCAACGAATGTCTAAACCGCTTTAGATAGAACAAGTTTTGGGAGGAGAGGGTCTGAAGTTTTCCTCATCAAAAAAGTCGAAGTTTGGGGAGCGCGGAGCCGCTTTCTCAAAATAATCTGGATAAGATACCAGAAGAAATCTAAGGAGACGTGAATAACCACGAGAGGTGATGTGAATCCTCCTCCTCTACTTCTTCTTCATTCTCCGATTACCGCCGAAGAAGTAGACGGAACTCACAACCGGATCTGAAGGTTTCGAACCACCCTTGGACTCATTCATCCAGTTGGTTAACATCTCTAACTGCTTGCGCAAAGGCGCCAGAGACGAATAAAAAAACAGTTAACGTAGGCTTGGAAGAGCCTAAATGTTTCAGCAGGAGGCGGAAAAACTACTTGCGCCTCGCTCGGAGCCGCCGAAATTTGAGGCGAAACAGGCGCATCAGGCGTAACAGACGAGAAAGCGCCTAAAGAAACACCCTTAGAACTGCTAGCTACAGCGCTAAAACCACAATCTCTACTAGTAGATGGAGCCGAAAAAGGCACAGATTGAGGCGACGAACGAGCCGCTAACGGCCGAGGCGCAACCCTACTCTCAGGCTCCTTATACCGCTTGACTGGAGGAGGCGAAGAATCGGCGCCTGAAACGCCTCTTTAAGGGACGCGAAACGCGAATCTCGCCAAGAGCGCCGCGCGACCGGAGACGAATCGCTTGAATCATTCGAAAGGCGTCTGACCGCAACACCTTTCCAACGCTTAACGAGCCCTGTTGAGGCGCAACAGGCTCAACAAGAGAGGCGCCTGTCTGTGGGCAAATCCCGATCGACTCCCTTGGACTTCCGGTATGTCTTCTCCCCGGTGGCGGGGGAGCTGGACAGTGACCTTTGTCTAGGAGACGTGTCAGGACAGACAGACGACCCTCAACTACACTCTTACCTGAAGCCGCTTTCTCCAAAAACGTCTTAACTGAATTACCAAGTTGCAAAACCGTATTCGCTAGTACCGAAAATTTCTGATCTAACCTCGATTCCAGACTGGCAATGGTGTCGGAAGAAACTACACGGGAAGCCAGGATTGATTGGGATTAGTAGGAGGAAAATAGGAGGTGGTAGTAGAGGACATTAAAGGAGACATAACAATTTGAGGAGAAACAGAAGGAACAGATGCATCGCAAGACGAAGCAGAGCTAAGTCTACTTTCCCTAAGCACTGCTTTTTCTAATTCTGTCTTTAGCTAAATTTCTCTGAGTATGAACTAAAAAATGATATTGTTATTGTACAATAAAGTTTCATACATACTTACCTGGCAGATATATACTTAGCTATAGACTCCGTCGTCCCGACAGAAATTCAAATTTCGCGGCACACACTACAGGTAGGTCAGGTGATCCCGCCACCTGCCGCTGGGTGGCAGGAATAGGAACTATTACCGTTTTAAGCCAGATTTTTCTCTTCCACCTGTCTCCTGAGGGGAGGAGGTTGGGTGGGCCATACGATCGTATCATATCTGCCAGGTAAGTATGTATGAAACTTTATTGTACAATAACAATATCATTTTCATACATTCAACTTCCCTGTCAGATATATACTTAGCTGATTGGCACCTTTGGCGGAGGGCAAGAGACAGCTAATTACTGACCTAATAGGTAAACAACATATGTTTGTAGTAATACAAGTTCATTAATAATACCCTAGTTCCTACCTGTTTAGGCGGAAGATTTCTTAGCTTGTGCTGAGAAGTCTGCTTCGCCTCAAAAGCTTCAGCGAGGGTGTGCCCTATGGCTGAGAACTCTTGAAAAGGACTGTCAATGGGGTCTTATCCACTTACTCAACAGAACCTAATGGCAATTGTCACTGGAGTCTTATTCACTTACATGACAATATACCTATGCCTCTTGGCATATAAAGGAGTAAAATACTGATCCCGATCACCCGATCCTAACCGTGGATTAGTAAATATGATTGAAAAAGCGTTATCCCCCCAAACACCTTTCAAACAACCCTAAAAAACTCAAACACCAAACAATTTTAAAATCACACTATATAAAAAATATAAGGACAAAAATTAATATTAAGGATCAGTCTTCTCTTTCCTTTCCCCAGCACTGTATCCGCTGATACATAAGGCCCTAGAGAGAAGCATTTCTCATATGTCACTCTCACATCTTTCAAGTAATGTGAGGCGAACACTGAGTTACATCTCCAATACGTGGCCGCTAAGATGTTTCTTCATTGACATGTTCTTGTTGAACGACAATGATGTAGCGACTGCACGTACTTCGTGTGCTTTTACCCTTAAGGTCTTATATGCCTCACTATCACAGCTCATGTGGGCTTCCGTATGATGTTCCTAACAAAAATGCTAAGCATTCTTTGACATAGCTCTTCTAGGGTCTTTAACTGCACACCATAAACTCTGATTGCAACCCTGCAACTGCTTCTTCTTCTTCTGCAGTAAAACTTCAAAGTTTCTCACAGGACATAAAGTTCTTTCCCATTTCATTCCAACTAATTGAGAAAGGCCTTTTACTTCAAAAGTCCTAGGCCAAGGTCTCGAGGGGTTTTCATTTTTTGCTAGAAATAAAGGTTTAAAGGACAATACAGCTGAGTCCTTCTTAAAACCCACTCTAGAGTCAAGCGCTTGCAGCTCACTCACTCTTTTCGCAGTGGCGAGAGCTATTAAGAAAATGATATTGTTATGTTACAATAAAGTTTCATACATACTTACCTGGCAGATATATACATAGCTAAGACTCCGTCGTCCCCGACAGAAATTCAAATTTCGCGCCACTCGCTACAGGTAGGTCAGGTGATCTACCGGCCTGCCCTGGGCGGCAGGACTAGGAACCATCCCCGTTTTCTATCATATTTTCTCTCTTCCACCTGTCTCCTGCGGGGAGGCTGGGTGGGCCTTTAATTGTATATATCTGCCAGGTAAGTATGTATGAAACTTTATTGTAACATAACAATATCATTTTCATACAATCAACTTACCTGTCAGATATATACATAGCTGATTGGCACCTTTCGGTGGAGGGTAAGAGACAGCTACTATATGAAATAGACAGGTAAACAACAATGGTTGTAGGTATAAATAAACCTTGGTTCCTACCTGATAGGTGGTAGACTTCGTGGGTGTTTGCCCAGTAGTCTGCATCACTCAAGAAACTTTAGCGAGATATGTGATCTATGGCCAAGAGTTCTTGTGGGTCTGCCGATGGGGTCTTATCCACTTACTCGGCAGAGCCTAAAGGACTTTGTCAATGGGTGCTGATCCACTTATATGACAATACACCTTATAAAGGGAGCACACAACCAATCCCGACCACCTGATCCTAACCAAATGTTTAGAAACTAAGGATTGTTACGAGTTATCCCCGAACTCGTCACAACAACCGTAACTCAAAAACCACTACACACATACATAATTTTCAAAAAAAATTATAACCCAACTAATTGGATATGACAAGAATTCTCTTACTGAACAACATAGACGGCCGCGCCGTGCGAGCCTAAGTCCTCCATTGTTCGAAGAGACTCTCGACCATATCCAAAAAGAACAGTATATACATTTAAGGATTGGTGTCGGCTCCCGTACCCAGAATCGTATCTGCCGATACGATAGGACCTAGAGAAAAAAACACTT